>NW_010188953.1:0-2203 GCF_000695765.1 Mesitornis unicolor | reverse complement strand
TCTTTCCCTCACATCAGCATCCATCACTGGTCAGTAGTGGGGACTGGATGCGGACTCTGATGAACAACATCTGGCTCTTCGTACAGGTCCAGGGAAGGGAACAAGAGGCAGCTCCATCCAAGCTACCTTCTCCTTCACAGCAGGAGCATTTTACAAGCCCACTGCAGCCACACTGCAATGGCTGTGAGCTGTGTTCAGTGTAAAATAATGACAGCAAAGGCTGATGATAGCTAAGTCTGGTTTTAATGTAAAAAGCATCTCGGGCATGCATAACCATTCATCACCCTTCTGCTCCAAATTTTTTACCTTCAAATGCCTGGAAATATAGTCTGGGTTCCTAATTTCTGCCTGTTGTAGGTCCACTTAAAAGCAACAGCATTTTTATCACTTTCTGGAAAGTAAATAAAATTAAGGAAGTCATCCCAGATCAAAACCACAGGGAAAGGTTTTTCCCACTGCATAGTATTAATCTTCCTGAAGTAGGGGAGATCCCATCTCTTGTGTAGCTCTTCTGGGAGTCTTAGAAATAGGTGCTGTAATCTGGTTAGAAGATTTGGTCATGGATTTGCTCTGTGTCCACCAAAGACGTCTCGGCAGCGTAAGAAGAACTGATTTTTTTCACTGGCAGATTAAAACAAATCAGGTTATGCCCAGAGAACTAGCTGAGCTTGCTTCTCTGCAGATGGGATCCCCTCTCCCTCTCACTCCACATATACTGGTTGCCCATCAGCAGCCACCAGTGCTTTCCCAGTTTGATACAAGAAATGTAAGCTATGAAACCTCCCTGCTCAGGAACATATAAACCCTTTTCTCTGCCTTTCACATCAGGAAAGGGCCAGGGAGACAGAGGCGTGAGTCCAACTTAAGGGAGACCTCCCCATTGGGGAACACATCATAGGAGGTGGGGACCATAAAGACCCCAAGATGCAAAGGTGCACTTTGTATCCAGCTCCTATAACAAGGAAAGCCAAGGCTGGGGGTACCACAGGTGTGGTGCACTGGCATCTCAAAACAGAGGGATGCCTCACTGGGTCCCCATCCTGGTGACAGTGCCGCGGGCTGCATGCCGGTGACTGCATGATATTTTTTCCCTGCTCTCTTTGTTCCAGCTGATGCAGCAGCAAGCTGCGATCATGGCTTCGGTGGCGCAGGGCGGGTACCTGAACCCCATGGCAGCCTTTGCTGCAGCCCAGATGCAACAGATGGCAGCTCTGAACATGAACGGCCTGGCTGCTGCCCCCATGACACCAACCTCAGGTAAGGGGCTGGGTGAGTGGAGAAGGTATGGAGGGGGAGGAAATGTGGTCACATCCCAGAGGAGATATGTCAGGACATGTTAGCTGACAGGTTGGACCCCAGTGGGTGTGTACTGAAATGTTGGTCTGGCTGGTGAAGGCCACTGGAAGCAAGAAGTGGAGTCAGACAGATCTTTCTGTGGTCTGGGAGAGGGGAAAAGGGGTAGAAAAAGGTTGTTACCGCCTCTGCCAGGACTGGGGCGATCTTGAGGTCAGCTTCTGTATCATGAAGTTATTGCAAGGACAAAGTCAAAGAGCTCGCAAGCAGTGGGCTGTTGGGCTCACTGTGTCCCACACTGAGTGGCACTCACTGGTCGGTGAGGAAAGCAAGAGAGTTGAGACTCACCAGATCCAGGATGCAATGGGCTTGTTGGGGAGGAGGAAGGGTGCTGACAGGAAAGGCAATGGAAAGCTCTCAGCCATGACCCTTCCCTCTCAGCCTTATCCCTTACACAACTTTCCTTTACCTCTCAGTGTTCTCCAAATGCCACAAAACGTCTCCCAGTGACCTACAGTGATTTGTTGGTGGTGCATATAGATGTCCTAGGGGCTAGTGCTGGTGCTATCACAGCCAGGCTGGTCTTTGGGACATATGAGCTTTTCCTCTGCTATGAAAATGGACAGGAGGTACTCAGGGAAGACCTCTGGTGCTCCCTGAAATTGAAGTGTTTGGTGAGCGGGTTTCTGGCTGTTGGAGCAGAGACAGTGAAGGGCTGCCAGGATCTGGCTAGGCTATGAGGTGTCACAAGAAGCCCATGCTAACAAGCCGCAATATATGACTCAGTGGGCAGAGAACTGAGATGGAAACAACGCTGACTTTTCTGGGGCTTTAAGTACAAGGAAATAATTTCTGTAGGAACACATCAAGGAACCATGGCTGCTGCCATCCAGCGAGATCTGGACAGGCT
>NW_010188952.1:2746-10179 GCF_000695765.1 Mesitornis unicolor | reverse complement strand
GGGCACCCACCTCATTCAGCAGCAGACCTACGTTTTCTCTAGTCTTCCTTTTGCTATTGATATACTTGAAGAAGCCCTTCTTATTGTCCTTGTCATCCCTTGTCAGATTTAATTCCAAGTAGGCCTTAGCCTTCCTTGTTGCATCCCTGCATCTTCTGACAACTTTCCTATATTCCTCCCAATTGGCCAGTCCCTTTTTCCACATTCTGTAAACTTTCTTCTTCCAATTGAGTTTTTCCACTTGAGTTTGCCCAGCAGTTCCCTGTTTAACCATGTGGGTTTCCTGGCTCCCTTTCTTGATTTCCTACCTGTTGGGATGCTCTGATCTTGAGCTTGGAAGAAGTGGTCCTTGAATATAAACCAACTATCTTTGGCCTCTTTACCTTCTAGTACCCTGTCCCATGGAATTTCCCTTAGCAATTGCTTGAAGAGACCAAAGTTGGACCTGCTGAAGTACAGAGTTTTGATCCTGCTTGGTATTCTGTTCCTACCGCACAAGATCCTGAACTCCACCATCTCATGGTTGCTGCAGCCAAGGCTGCCCTCAACCTTCACCGCTTCAACCAGACCATCCTTGTTAGTGAGTATAAGATTCAGCAGCGCTTCTCTCCTGGTTGGTTCATCCACCATTTGCATCAAGAAGTTATCATCAATGCACTGGAGGAACCTCCTGGACTGCAAATGGCTGGCTGTGTAGGCCTTCCAGCAAATATCTGGGTAGTTAAAAATCCCCCATGAGATGCATATGTATTATTTTGTATATATTAGGATGCATATGTATTAGTATAGGGAATTAAAAGAACCTGTGTGACAACTTGGGAGAATCTCAGGTGATTCTGAGAGGACTCTGGTGCTGTATTAAAGAATACCGACTTAAACCTCTTATGAGTCTTTAAGTTTTGTTTTAGGTCAGCTCTCTGGAAATCACTAAAGTTAGTCAATATACATGTATAAGAATATTTCTTATATTATCCAGTCTCTCAGGTTACACCTTGATTTCCTTAATTCCTTGATTGCATTTCTGCTTGGGCTCCCTTATAACAACCAGACTGGAGAAATTTGAGAGTTTAGTTTTGTACAAAAGCCCTGTGACATTTATGATGTTATCATTTCAATGTAATATATTTATCAAGCTGTTGCTGTTATTTCTGTTATTCTCCATCACATTTCAATTACTGTTTTTGACTACATATTTCAAATGCTTATTCCCACATTTTCAGTGCTGTTCTTTCTTGGTTTGACAAAATCTAGAAAATCTGGCCAGTCACTGAGATGATAGAATAAATCAAAATATTTGGCTCTAAGTATTGCCTACTGAAAAACTGTTAAACTGCTACAATGAGGAGTCATTTTTGCTATTTTGCACTGTGTTGGCCAAGTGAAATTAAAGTGCAATTAGAGGTAAAGGGAAGCAGATTCCAAGAGACTAAGTGAAAAAATGAAAATTTGTATATATTCCAAACAGATGGCTGTAAAACTTTGTATAGTGATTCTTGAACACTCTGTACCAGACAAAGGAATCAGTTTGAGGGACAAGCAGATTCATATAAGGACTACAGAACAATTTTCCTTTTTAAAGACCTGTTGTTTTGGGGTTTTTTTGTGAAACAAGCTGGTATATTTATATATAAAAATTTTCCATAATAAACTTTAACACATGACAGTTAAAACAGCTTGATATAGTTGAAGCACAATATAAGATAGTGCTCAGTAATGCCAACATCACCCTCTAAAGCCCTGTCCATACCGTAGTGAAAACACTTCCATTGGAAAAAAGTATGCTGTGTGATGCTGATGTACTCTTACATGGACTTCTACTCCACTTACTCAAAATGCTTTCTTTTAAAGGGCATCAGCTATAATCAAAGGTATTTTTTAAGAGGCCCACAGATATTCAGATAATCTATCGTGACTCTTTTAGTATTTAGCCCAAGGAATTTGTGTTCCTTATCCCTAAGATATGGCTGTGTTGTCTGGCTGAGCTGCAATTTGTCTTCCAGATTTACCTTAAAGACACAAAACATCCACCACATACCTACATCAGCTGTTAAAATTATTAATCCCCTACAGGCTTCAGACGTGGGGAACTCTAAAGAGATTAATCACTGCACCCTTTTCTCTGCTTTGCTTGAGAAAGAGACAGAGTATTCTATGCAAAGAAGATTAAAATGAAGTTGAAACTTCCCACAGCTTTCCCTAAGAAAATCTGGAAAGAAGTGACACTAGTGTTAGGGAGGAAAAGATTTGATGATATTCAGAAAACAGAATGAAGGTGAAAAGTGCTTGAGAAAGCAATGGTACATCATCTTGATACAATTGCAAGCCTACAACAACCATAAGGAAGGAGTTTTGCCACCATCTATCGGTGAATAGGAGGAAGAGACAAAGCCAGCAAAAGTGTTTGTTCCTTGTCTTCTCACACAGAACCAATATTTTAATTATTTCCTTAAGTCATGCATAGTTTGGATGCAGGTTAATGAACAGTTGGTGTCCCTCTTACATGATGAAGAACCACATGTTGTCTTTAATATGCCCATAGTAAAGATTCACCCTAATCAATATGTCTGTTTTAGTATGAGTAACTGAAAAGGGAAGGCAGAGGAAAAGGACAGAGGACTTTGATCCCATTAGGGACTGTTTCATAGGCGATGCCTGAGTTGTAAATGACACTGCCTTCCCACCCTGAGTAAAGAGGTGGAGTTGAAACCTACACCTTTTCTGAGCTGCCGGTCAGCTTAAGCTGCTCAGGCCAAGCTACACCAGTTCCTTACTCAAATCAATGCGTTTAGAGCCATATAAGGTATCTGCACAACACTACAAGTAGTACAGTTATGTTAAGATGTCAGAAAATTTTATCTGTATGTCTGTACAAAATAGGTACTTAACAGAATCATATCAGTACAATCACACCTGAAAATTATAGGTCCTGAACTAAGTCAGGCTGAAAAAGATATCACTAGTAATAAATTCCTCTAATGCTCTGTAAATCTCAGGACAATTAAATGAATTTAGAGGATTGGATCTGTTCCTTCTAAAACAGTCACTGTACTATTAGTATTTATTCCATTAGATTAAAATGTGCTTTCAGGGAAGGAGAAAACCACTATGTTACTTGTATATTGTAAGAGGAGTTAAGATGAGGATGTCACAGATGTATTGCTGCTTTCTTCTCTAGACATCAGTTCAGCAGCCAAAATCTGTGTAATACATGCCTGGATAACTTCATGGATGAGCAACACTCGCAGGGGAAGGTCCTCCTCTCTAAGCCCCAGTGGTTTTCATTGTCTGCTTCACTTCACAATCCTGAATTAAGTATCTAAGCTCCCCTAAACAATACTGAGTCCCAAAAAAACAGGACTCGAAGAAAGCTGCATAATTTTGCAGGCTGTTGCTAGTGGTAGAAGAGCTTTCTATCTTTCTCTAGACTCTGTTCCCAAACTCTGTCCCTCAGACTGATGGAGGCTAAGAAAAAAATTCAATAAAATGTAGTCCCTCCAGTGCTTAACTCTGACACCTGGTCCCCCAAGTGTGCGTATACATTAGTGGTTCAGTATGCCACACAAACACTTTTTTTTACATAAATCTTTATCATCTGCACTTGATGCTTGTTAGGCCACACTTTACACTATCCTGGCACATAGCAATGGGTTTTCTTTTCAGAGAAAACATACTGAACCTTTGGCAACAGGGGCCACAATAGTGTGTGGCATAGGAAAACAGACACAGGGTACTGAAAGGTGGAGCAAGTCTCAAGAGGAATAGGATCATCCATCTTACAAATGGAGCATAAGAGATATAAAACAGATGCCAAAGTAGTTTTACAAGGGCATGTAGTGATAGGACGAGGGGTAATGGCTTCAAACTGGAAGAGGGTAGATTTAGATTAGACATCAGGAAGAAATTCTTCACTATGAGGATGGTGAGGCACTGGCACAGGTTGCCCAGAGATGTTGTGGATGCCCCCTCCCTGGAAGTGTTCAAGGCCAGGTTGGATGGGGTTTTGAGCAACCTGGTCTGGTGGGAGGTGTCCCTGCCCATGGCCTGGGACTGGGTGAGCTTTAAGGTCCCTTCTAACTTAAAGCATTCTATGGTTCTATGAAATCTCTGGGTTTTTGTATGAGGCAATCACCATGGGGATCGGGAGGTGTCTGCGCAACAGCTGTGGATATCACTCAAATGCTATCTGTGAATGGTTTCTGTTATGGTTTGCTATTTGCCTAAGATGTCTTCCCATTTTAGCTATATGCTGCTCACTCATGAATTTCTTTCTTTTTTTTTTCCATCTTAAATTGTTGAGTCTTTAAATCTATTTCCATTTTTAACTTTTTTTTTTTTAACTTTACTATGTCTGCTAATATACATAGACAAGCAAAGGAGGCATCTTCAAAGAGCAAACAGGTAACCCATGGGGACACAATTGAGTTGTAGAAAGACAGAGAAGTCTGACAAAAGGCAAACAACTTAGTGACAATATATGAAAATTGCTAGGCAACTGCAGGCCACTGGGTATCAGAGTCAGTTAAGCCTCTTTGTGAGATGGTGGGAAGAGAAGTGGAGGCAGCTTTGTCTTCTGATGATGATGAAAGATGTTCTTCTGTTTCCAGAAAGAGTAGTAGAAGGTATATAAAAGATCTATGTGAAGACAGTGGACATGTATATTTCCAGCCCAGTAAATTAGCACTCACTCTTCCATGCTATCAAAATGAAGACTCCCATCCAAATTACAGCTGCAAATTTAGCAAAACTCTGCTCTTTTCCAGTCCACTCTCCCCATGGGTTAAAGCAAATAGCTGGAAACCAGGAAGCACAGACTCAGATTCTCAGGGGAGTGAGGCAGATGCGGCTGTTGGTCTTACAAATGCTGTGTGAGAACTTTGACCATGAGGTTAATTGTAAACAAAGGGGGAAAAAGGAGGATCCCACCTCCTCCAGGGCACCATATGGGTACACTCTGGGTACATTGATGGCAACGGGCTCCAGTAACTGCAGAAGCCAGGAATTCACTGTTTAGTGGCTCCTGATTGGAAGTGGGTGTGAGCCAGGGTTTATTTTCTCAGTACTGCCAGTGAGAAGTAAATGGCCTTGTGAATACCCAGCAGTGGGAATTTAAACTGCTTGCTGCAGTTGCTGTGTGTACCTATGGGACCTTAATGGTAAACCCCTATGGAGGCATATAGGTTCCTGACATCTCCTTATGTCTCTAGGTGTAAACCAGTAGCACTTTAGTGGTCTGCTGCTAGCTTTTCAGGTGCCATTAGATGCACCGTTAATCCAAAGATCCAAAAATGCTCAAATCAATAAACCATCCTGATATTTTGTTGCTGGGAATGCCTCACAAAATGCAAAATAAAATAAGATGGAGCTTCATGGGCCAGGCATATATTAAAAAAAAGCATCAATCTCAGAAAAAGGGAGGCCTACATATGCTACTGTAAGCAGAAGCTGGAACAAATAAAGTGATGATCGCTGATGTGCTCTGCTGGGATCCACACAGAAACAGAATAGTTGTCTTAGAAGAGAGGGGTTGCAGTGAAACTGTTGCCCAGAAACAAAGATGATATATCTTTGTTGTACAGCAAAAGACCCACCTGCCTATTCTATTTGCCTTTGAATCTTTATTAATATTTTAATTAATTGCAGATCAGACTCTAAGTGTTACTCAGGGTGTTTATAAAGAGTTCAGTTATATACTGGACTACCGTGGGACTGGAAAGGGAGGACTTGTAGAAAGGATTTAAATATTTAAACAGCATTTCAACCCACTGCCTAAAATATTACGTTTCTTTTAGAGACTTAGTATGGTTGACTTCTGGAAAGCTAAATAACCGATTTGCTGCGTGGTTTCCTATTTTTGAAAATCCATACAAAACCACTAAATAAGCACTAAAACCCTAAGTTCAATGCATCTAAAAAAATATTTTCTACATTTTAGATGATAGCCTTAGCTATTATTAGAAGATATGACCCATAATGTCAAAAGAGCACGCATGCACAACTTTATTAAGTAGAGTTTTGTTGTCAGAATTTCTACATTTCAATATTGCCATTAAGTGAATTAGTGAAGACCAGAGATAATGCAATATTTATGTAAATTATCTTAACTAGATATCTCAAATCTTTTCAGAGCCTGTAAGTTTTTATTATGATAATGCTTTTGACATGTATCTCATGTGAATGCTACATTAATTATTTCAGTTATGTTAATTTCCATGAGGAGATGGATAGCAAACTGCTATACCACTTAGGTGTACACAAGTATATAGGGTCAGATGGGATCCACCCCAGGGTCCTGAGGGAGCTGGTAGAAGTGCTCACCAAGCCACTTTCCATCAGGCTGCCCAGAGATGTTGTGGAGTCTCCTCTGGAGACATTCAAACCCCGCCTGGATGCATTCCTGTGTGACCTAGTCTAGGTGATCCTGCTCTGGCAGGGGGGTTGGACTAGATGATCTTTCGAGGTGCCTTCCAACTCCTAACATTCTGTGATTCTGTGATACTTTAATTTTCCTTTTGTGTTGACCATAGGCTGAATTTGCCTATGCCTATGCAAAATTGAATTTGCCTTTCATTTTACTGTGAAGGTCAGGAACACTCTGCTTTCTCTGGTCTCATCCCCAAATTAAGGTGGGCCATGGATTTATGAGAATATGAGAATATTCTCATATTCTATGAGAATAACTGCTGGCTCCTGTTGTAAAGATACATCCACAACCCTCACCAGCTGTGACCTACAGAAATGAAGAGATATGGCCTTGAGCCTAGATGCTAATCACTATAGATGTGTCTATTGTCTTTTCTCTGTTTGTCTGAGTGACTCAAAGTGAATGCAGCAACAGTCTCATTCATTTTTAATACCTCTCAGCTCCTGGGTGTTTATTTGTCAAGTCAACACCTCAACAGTTGTAATCAATTTATTTGTATTTCTATGCATGAAGGACTTGTCAGCTCCTTTGGGGCTATCAGGAGGTATCAGGATTATGTCCATAGCAGGACTAACCTAAAATAAATGTAGACTACAACATTTAACCCACCACACTGCGACTTGGTGGGTATGTTTGGTCCCCACAGTATGGCCGCATACAAGAGGCTGCAGCATTACCTTAACCAGCAAAGTCATCAGAAAGAAAATACACCACTTTTAATTTACCATATTGAGGTGAAATATGACTTTATTTTACAAAAAGCTTTACTGGGGCTTTATCTGAAACCACCAAATAAAATAACACACTGGTATTTGGTTAAGGATTATAATCATATGATTGCTAATGAAAAATACATACTGAGCTAACAAGCATTTGCAAATTAGGTTCTTTTTTTCCCTTCTTCTTAACACAGGCTATAATATTGTATTTCACTAAGTGATCCTATCAGAATATTAAATTTTTCCATTAACAGGCTTATATTAGGTTGTTACAAGGGGGCTCAAGCAGGAAT
>NW_010188952.1:0-2735 GCF_000695765.1 Mesitornis unicolor | reverse complement strand
ACATGTTTTCTTTATAATTGGAGTCAACTTAGTAATTGGAGCTAAACATCCTGGCACGCTGATATGTCCTAGTACATTTTGAAGGACTGCAGATAGACTAGGAGACACTGGTTGATAAGGGAAATCAAGGAATTAATGCATAAAGTTAAAAAAAAAGAACAGTAAGAGTGCCTCTTCAGATCCACCAGAGACCACCAGAGACCACTGAAAGACCCCTTGTACGCAAGCACAGTTGATTCCAGAATGATTAAGCAAATATTTAAAAGCATTATAATGATATTTAAATTACAGCCAATAATTGTAACTTAGATTGCATAATCCTGAAACTTTTGTGTATAAATATGCTAAGAAAAGTGACCATACTCGTGCGAGCTTGGATGGAATAAATAATGTCCCTCGCACCCTATGTAGAATAAAGAATGCTTGCTTCATAATGCTACATTGGTGTTAAGAGGTTTTTCTATTCTCGATTTCGGTGATAGTTTCTGACGACCCAGATGGGACACTGCTTCTGGACCTTGATGGATCCTTGGGATCGCAGGACCTCTAGGCGGCACCAAGGGATTCTTGGGGAGAACCTCCGATCCCCGGACCGAAGAGTTCTGAGCAAGACCCCTGGGAAGGTAAAAGGCATTCTTTTCCTAAATCTTAAATGGTTGGCAGCTTGCCTGTAAGATGTAGTGAAAGCCACGCAGGGTTAGAGCTATAAAGGTACCTAAAGGGTGGTTATAGTTCTGCTAGACAAAAGTCTGTGGAACGCCTGGGTTTTGGTGGTTTGGTTTTGGTAAAATTAAGGAGTGGATTAGACTCCCACTGAACATCTTCTTGTTCTGTGTTAAGTCATTGTTTTCGTGTTATTTATGTTTTTGTGGGTGGCACATTTTGTTATTTTGTGTAGAGCTATAATTTTACAGTTTTGTGCTGTTGTGTATTTTCATAATGGGTAACAGGATGTCTCTAGTCGCAGAGGGGAGGATTTTGAAAAATTCTCCCCTGGATTGTATAATGAAACACTGGGGAAAAGTTGGAGGGAATTAGCTTACTCGAAAATAGCTCATAGAGTATTGTAATAATTGGTGGCCAATGTATACCCTCGATGATCAAGAAAAGTGGCCCAAGAATGGAACTTTAAAGTATAATACCATATTGCAATTAATGTTGTTCTGTTGTCAGCTTGGGAAATGGGATGAAGTTCTGTATGCTAATGCTTTCTAAATGATTTTGTTCTGCATGTAGTGTTGGTAAAAGGTGTAAGTAATATAAAGAGCTGATAGAGGAGGCAGATTTATTGGTGGAACTGAGATGTGGAGATGGTCAGGGAGAGGATTATCGAGGGGAGAATAGGGAAGTTTAAAGATCAAGGGGAGAATAGGGAAGTTGAAAGAGGTGTTCATGGTGATAGTGATGAGGAGGAACCTGAAAAGAAAGACTTTATACTGACAGCAAGGAGAACATGGAGGTGGGGGGGAGGGCAGTACTCAGGCTGTAGTACCGGTCAGAGAGCTTGTGTGGGTTAAAGTTCCTTTCTCAGGGACGGATTTGAAAGAGTGGAAAGAGGTGGCTGGAACATATAGGGAGAATCCTAAAAAGGTGGCAAAGGTATTGGAAACTAATGTAAATTGTTGGAAGTAGCATGGAAAGTTTATAATAACAGAAGAAAGGAAAAGGAGATGTGACAGACTCAGATAGAACGGATGAGAGAAGGGAGATCACTTGCTGCACATAGGAGAAGGAAATGAGTAAGAAGAAAAGATTGCCTCGCAGAAGATCAGTATGTGATCTGTAAGGAGAAGGGGCACTGGAAGAGGGAGTGCCCACAAGCAGGGAATTTAGATTCATCTTTGCAGGCTATTAAAGTAATGATGTTAATTGATGTGGCCTGAAAGGGACAGGGAGAATCATCCCCAGCTGAAACGCTGGTTACCTTGAGGCTAGGGGACAATGGATTAGTATTTTTAGTTGGTACAGGAGCTACTTACTCTGTGCTTAATACTTGTAAAGAAAATTTTAGTTGTGAAACTGAATGTTGTTGGTGCCACAGGGAAATAAGAAAATTGGCCCTTCTTGCAGCATCTAAAATTTAATTTAGGTAAACAATGGGTTTAATCAATTTTTATATATGCTGGAATGCCTGATGCCCTTGATGGGAAGAGGTTTATTGAGCAAATTAGATGCAAAGATTACTTTTAAGAATGGAGAAGTGTAATTACTAATACCTGAATCAAAACTGTAGAGGTGAGAATTTTTTTGTTACGGAATACACAAAGACTGGAGGAAGAAATTCCTACAGAATTAGAGGATGCAGTAATACCCCTGGTAAAGCAGTTTAGGAAAAACACCTAAATTTAGATGGCCCTAGCTGCATGAGCTGAGTCAGATGTTAAATCAGCCCTGGGTATTTTCTGGTAAAAGATAAAAGAAATCTCCTCATCTCTTAGAATGCAATCTAATTTCCCCTCAAGATTTTTCCTTTGAAGAGCTGTATAATTAAATTTAGTCTTCACAGGCAAAGCCAGTGGCAGAAAAAAAAATGCATTAGGTTCAATGTATTATACAGTAAATGCAATCCTGTTATTTTACCCAGACACTTTACTTCACCAGCTGAATTAGAGAAGTACACACTACTGGAAATTAATAAACCAATGGCAGGCTTCCAATTAAAAGCTCATAAATGTTGTTAGCTCTTTTAACAATACTTTTAACAACGTGGCGTCTGTGTTATGAGACGCCGAAAG
>NW_010188951.1:24540-44086 GCF_000695765.1 Mesitornis unicolor | reverse complement strand
GGGGTGGTGGGTGGCGCCTGGGGGCGCTCCCTCGCGGGGTCCCCGTTTCCTTCGGGCCGGGGGAGCTGGGGCTTTGCGGGCCTAACTGCGTCGTCCTCCCTCCTTGACAGCAGCCAGCGGAGAAGAAAGAAGAGAAGAGGCGCTGCGTGGAGCGGCGAGGCAAGAGTTGAGCGAGAGGAGGAGCCTTGTGTTGGGGGAACTTTGAGTAAGTGCTGTGCTGTAGGAAATACTTCTGTGGTTTTTTTTCTGCTTTTGATGTTCTTCAACTTTCAGAATGTGTCATTTGCCTGCATGAATACTTGCTTCTGGATGTATTTTTCGTTAATTGAATAAACATACCGTAACATAAAGGAAAGAACGATACAGGTAGAAATTCATTAAATATTTTTAAAACTTTTTTTTGTTTCTGCTTTTTATTAGCACAGTGTTCTGCTTTTATTTATCTTATGTATATTTTATTTTTGCATTATTTATTATATGTTTTGCTGTTGCAGGTTTTTTTGTGTTTTTCTTGGATGTTTTTAGGGGAATACTTGGGGATGAGGTGGCTTTTTTTGAGAGAGTTTTGGTTGTAGCTTTAATTATTTTTCGTTAGCATTTCATAGGTTTTATGGTACTACCTGTTTTTTCTTGTGCTCAAAACAGTTTTAGTTAAATGGACATGTCTTACCTATTCTTGAGTGGTGTTTTTACAGAGTCAAGGGTCTTTTTTTTTCCCAGTTGTTCCTCCCAGCAAGTAGGTTAGCATCTGAGTGAGAGGTTGGGAGAGAGCTATCTGCAGACGCCTGGTTCTGTACCTGGCAAAAGACATAGAACACTCAGAATAAACCATGTTCAGGTTTTCTCTGCACCACATATACTCTCTAGAAGCCCTTACATTAGCTTTGCACTGTTTCCAGACAGACCTGATGTTGTCTGAGTATCTTCATAAATGAATCTTCTGCCCAAAGTTTGGCAGCACTTCCCTACTGTTTGACTGAGCTTTTGCTTTATCTTGTGGTTTTTTGTGCACTCCTCCTAGATGCTAGTGATGACCGCAGACTGGCGTGTTTGGTTTTGAGTGGGTTTTTTTGTGTGTTTGAGTATTTGTTTGGTTTTCTTAATATAAGGTGTTTTCTTTTATGTCAAAGAATTTTTAAAACTCTCCCTTAAAACAGTAGACTTCTGTTACAGTGGTAGCCTGATTGTATTCTTGCAGAGTAGGAACAAGATACAATTCCAAGTGTTTTAGATGGATGGTTTTTAATCTAATGACAATCTGGAATCCTGCACACAGGACAATAGCTTTCTCTTATAAGTTTTATCAAGAGTTTTTGCATTTCAAAATGGAGTTTTGACTTGACGTGTTTTAACCGTGTTACTCTGCTTAAAAATTACATTAGCACTTTTAATCCAACTCTGACATTGTTTTTTATACCAATAATTACTACCACCTTGTAATTAGCTGAGTGTTCTCAATCTCTTTGCCTGTCATCACTTAAATTGGGTTGTTCCCATGTAAGTGTGAGCATTCAAGTATTCTTATTTCCCTGAAGTCTGAGTTTTCCTTTTCTGTTTTAAGTGTTTTTTTGGTAAGACCATTGCACATGGAGTAGTGTCCTGTGCGAGTTTAAGGAGGGCAAACTAGACTGTACATAGAAAGCCAAATTTTATTCTGAGTTATAATGTGGTTAAATCAGAACATAAACTACGCTCTTGGTTAGACAGATTCATTCCTGATGTGACATAGTAGTTTATGCCTCTTCTACATGACTAAATACATTCCGTACTGCTTTGTGGTAATTTGCAGTGCCTTTCTGGATTCCTTTTGAAGAGGTAGAATCTTGAGGATTTGAGACAAGTCCTAGAATGATTTCTCAAGAGATTGGAAGATTGATACATATAACTTTAGCCGTGGAAGAGGAGCTTACTTAGGTCATTCAAGATGACATTAATTCAGCTAGATCTGTTTCCGAAGAACTTACTAGCATTGTTCATTTCATACAATCTTGCTTTTAAATTGATCTTCAGAGGATTTTGTTTCCTTAAATAGGAGAACAGAAGAAAAAAAACCTGCCCCACACCTTTTTCTCAGGTGTAATTTTTAATTATGCTTCTAATTAAGGAAGAAACCTGTCACAGAAATGCCTGTGAATTGTCACACAAAGAAAATTAAATGCCAAGTTCATGTTCCTATTGTTATTGCCTTGGAATTTGGTTAGTTCTACATGGAGCATTTTGTTGTGCTAATGTCGACTGTGAAATGCAAAATCTGTGCTCAGTGTTCTGGAGATGCTCTGAGTGTGGGAAATTCAAAGCAAAGGATACAAAAACCTCTTTCCACCAAACCTGTTCTATTGTTGAGGAGATAAAAGCTTTCTATTGTGTATGTATCTTTATTTGAAGGACCTTCATTAGTAGAAGAAAAAGGCAGTCTTAAATAGAGCTTAGGCTGCATTTTTGTTCTGCATCTGAGGCCGCTCCAGATAGCACCTGGCCTGCAGAGACCTCTCTTGTTCTCTATGTCCCCTCACTTAGCTCCTCTTTCGGAAGCTCTGTGAAGACAAAGGAATGGGATTGTGGTTTTACCTTTCAGCCTCTTTGGACACTGAACGACAAGGTTTTTCTTTCATCTTCTCCATGCTGTTTTTCTATTTCAGGTGCCACTGCAGAGTGTGAAGTTTGCTGAAGGGCCCAAGGGAAGCCTCAGAGCAGAGTGATGACAGCTCACCATTGTCCCTGCAGAATGCTATCCAGATTAACCACCTGCAAGTCTTTTAAGTCCTCCAGCCATGAAAACTGGCCTTATTTAATAGAGAAAAAATATGTCCTATAGAAAATTTTAAGCATGGTGTTGCTTATTAAGGGTATGGTTGAAATGATATAGTGGATCATACAGCTTTAATTGCCTTGGTCCTTCAGACCTGTTGGTGTCAGCTGCCTCGTACTTTCCCAGGCAAAGATGACACATGTCCAGATCCAGAAAGAACCGTTTTGCTACTTCAAGACCATCTGAAAAAGCAATTAAAGCAATCTTGGGAAACATTGTATTGCTTATCACTTACTAAATGTGCTGATAATTGTGTGGACTGGGTGTAGCAAGAAGTTTTGAGTTGCTGATAAGAACGAGAGAGTGGTCTCAAGAACCGGCTAAACCCGACTCGCTGGATTGAGCAAGAACCAGAGAACAACTGCCTCTGCGCAGGAGCAAAGGTTACTAGAGGTCACAAAAAGGAGCCCTCCATGACTACCACCACAAGGCACTGCACAAGCGCAGTTAGGAGGAGTTTATGGATATGATTTCTGGAACTAATTTTAATATGAAGCTGGGATAGGTCATGCATATGTGTAGGCGTATTGGGAAATCTTTTGTAATGTAACATTTTACCACATATAACCTCGGCGAGTGGCGGCATCCGGTGCACAAGGTTTGGAGGAAAACCTCCCTTGCTGCCCACGCGTGAATAAACATACCTGCTTCACAATCTTAGAGATTGTGGGGTCTGCTTTGTATTCGCATGTCCCATCATTCTGCAAAGAGAGATGCAACTGTGTCTGACACGAGCATGCCCTACCAGAGAACTTTCAAGGACCGTAAGGACTCTGTAAGCTTTAAAAGCAGGTTGGGTACACACTGCAGTAGCCTTTAGTTTTAGCACTCTAGATGTTACTATATATTTTGCCCAAGCCTAAGTAGCTTTCTCTTCAAATCCAACCTGATGTAGAAATAGTATTTGCAGGACATTTAATATCTTTTCTTTATGGCTTTAGAGGACCTGGAAGTTAACCTTTGCCTTAACTTCAATAGGAAATCCAGACTGAGCAGTTAAGCTTAAGGGCAGTCTGGGTCTTTTTCTAGAGTCCACAGTGTATTTTCACCCTTGCATTTCTATTCATGCTTTAAAGAAAGAATCACAGGTTACTGGGTGCCAATGAGTCCTTTATCCAGATCTCAGAGTATCTGTACTGTTGGAAACTTTTCCTTGGAATCCTTCCCAGCATGGCAGCTAATGCAGCAAGGTTCTGCGTTTGTCTTTTCCTGGGTATGGCTCTAAGAAAGTCTCCTCCTCCATTACTAGCCTTTGCATTTGAAAGGTGCTTCAGGGTTGAAGCTGCAGTCTATGCTTGTTCTCAGGGCATACATGAAGGGGTTACAGGGCTGGGATGCTCATCCCTTACATGTGCACTTTTCTCTCCACTGGGAATCTCTGTAAAGTTCAGTAAGAGACTCACCTCTGTTTACAGAGAGCTCACCTGCTGTGATGAGCCCAAGCTTCCATCCCTTTGGAGACTCTCATTCCTGTTAAATAAAAGCCAGTAAAGGTCATTGCTGCATGCCAGATTAGTTATGTTGGAGCTTGCAGGATTTTGCCCAAGAGTAGGGAGTTGACTTTGAGTCTCCTGTGTTTGAGGCCAACATTCCAGAGACCAGGCTTTTCTTATATGCTCTCCCTGAAGTTTTGTTGAAACCCACAGTTAAACTGTAAAAGCAGCACATTTAGAGAAAAGGGAAAAAAGTCTTCTCAAGCATGTTCCACCCATCACCATTTACTGATTTCTCTCCCCTCTGTTACTAGCAAAGGCTTGTTTCATGAGTTAGTAAATCAGTTTTAATAGGCAAATTGGTGTTTGCAGACTATCTGCACATTTTTTCCCCTCTATTTTGCATTCATTTCAGGCTTAACCATTGAGTCTGCAGAATGTATTACTGCTGCAATCAGAATACTTATGTTATTAAAAAAATAAGAGGATTTAACTGCTAATTGCACAGATATATTCTGCAGTGTGAATCTCATGTAATTTAGATCGAATCAGCAGATGAATGTGATAAGAGGCTGCTTATTATTGAACCAGCAAAGAAGGAAACTGTCTTTCGGAGCTGGCTGCAGAGCTGTGTGAGCAGTCAGTACTGACTGGACAAATACTAACCTGGCTGAAAATTTTAGGCAAGCCTGTAGAAGTTGTATGGAAGAGAGAGTGCTATTCCTTGCTACTTTGGACATGTCTTTCCAGGCTTGACAGTTTTCTCTTGCAGTCAACTTTATTTTCTCATGGTGTTAGCATCAGGAATGGTGGAATGAGTGCCAGGGAGAACTGCTCTTCCTTTGGAGTTTATGGGTTTGGGCTGTCTTCAAGCTGAAGCTCTTGGGCTGTTAGTGAGGCTTTGAGGTATTTGCCTGCTGCATGATGTTCTTAGATGTAGTGCTGAGTACCACAAAAATCGTCTGCTAATCCCTGAAAGAGCTTACCTTACTCAGCTGTTTACAGAAGAGACCAACCAGCTTCCTGCTACATAAGGTAATAGAGATAAACACGCAGGAGAGCTTTTTGGTAGGTGATTCCGTACTCTTCATTATCAAGTAGTTGGTGTTTCTGCTTAAAGAGCAGGAGATCTGAGCGAATTTGAAAGTCATGTCTCCTGTGTTAACTTCACACGTGGTCTTGGGAAAATCGGTGTCTCTTATATTAACATTGGGAACTCAAAGTTGGAAGACAAGGAAAATAATGTTTGTGTGGTTCACTATGGGGCTGGAGCCCACAGTGCCTAGGCAGGAATAATTCCTCTGGTGGTGAATCAGTGCTTAGGTGTGGTAGAAGGTTTGGTGCTTTAGACTGCAGACTTTCCAGGAAATGGGGATGTTTTCCATTACGTGTCTGTACAGCACCCTGTAAAATGAGGCTTCAGTTTCAGTTGGGAGCCTGGGTATTGCTGCTGTGCAACAGTGTGAAAGTAGTGCAGAAAACATCTATTTTAAGAAACTCATCTTCCATCCGTGAGGGAAACTGCTACATTTGGTTTAATTTTGTTTCTCTATTAAAACTTCCCTGGTGCTCAGTTTGTTCATCATCAGTACGGTTCATTGTCACAAGCAGAATTCCTGTCTGGCTGCTGGGGTGTAATAAGGGAAGAGGGAGGTTTTGTCAGGTAATTTTGCTGCACCTGGCCTGTGGCTGTCAGAAAATGCTGTTGATCCTAGAACTGGTGAGCAAAGTAGTCTATTTCTGGATTTCTAAAAAGCATAGCCAATCTGAGAGAGAAGTTATTCTGTGGGAAGAGGGGAGAACAAATAAGCAAACTCTGACAAACAGGGCAACTGAAGAAAAGCCAGCACGTTGTTATCTGAGTGCTTATTCCTGGCCAGGGTTTAAGCAGATCTGAAATACTGTGGCACGGCATGCACAAACAGTATCCTTCCATCTGTGACTCACCACCTGGAGCCTGTATGTGCCCTGCATCTCAACTATGCAATCACCTGCTTCTCGCTTTTCTTTATGGCACGAGGTCAGTACAAGATCATCTCTTCTCTGCACCCAAAAATGCTCAGGCATTGTTTTCCTTATTGGCATTAATAGTCGTGTTTTAAATCATTTTTGTAGGCAGGAAAGAGGAATGGGAAGACAGGCAAATTAATAGGGTTAAGAATGCCCTGCCTTGCTTGAACTCATGGAAAAGGAGCTGCAAGGTCATAGAAAGCAAGGGCTGAAGTTTCCATAGCTTCGCTGATAAAGCTGCACTGGGGCATCGGTCCTGCTGCCCCACAGATGGAGCAGTACTATGTGAACGTGGGAGTCCTGTTACTACTTCCTAAGCCACCCTAGACAGGTGAATGTGTGCTGCAAGTGTTGAGCACTGTTAGATGCAGGTTCAGGTAGTCCCCAGGCAGGCATCAGGTATCAGAGGTCACTTCTGAAACAGTGGTGCTAGCCTTTATTGCTTCAACTGCTTCTTGCTTTAATACAGGGCTAGCTATGCTGCCTTCTTGAATTGCTGCAGGAGGAGCTTGCATTGAGCTGTGATTTGGGTCACCTAAGTTTGGTGCCCTGCTCTGACAGGCTTTTTGTGTTCTCTGCCGTGTCACTTAGTTCCTCTGTACCTTAGGTCTGCACAGATGAGGTAACAACAACGATTCTTTGTTCTTGCTGTAAATGAATGCTGTGCAGATGACAGACAAGGCTGTGAGGCATTGAGATGCTATGGTAACAGCTGGATGAGTATCATAGATGAATGAAAATTGCTTTAGCGCTGCTGTTATTTGTTGGGAGATGGCATGTCCTATTTCCCCTGTCCATGTGTCCCTTGCATTAAGATCTGCTAGTATATTACAAAAAAAGGTCAGTAACATTAAACAGTGCACACAACAGGCTGCAAGAATACTCGTAGCAGGTGTCATTGAGCTTAATTAGAGAGGTACTTTCCTCTCAGGTTGGAACTCTGAACTAGGGCCTTTTATGAACCCTACAGCAGTGCAGCTCTGCTCAGCATCCTGAGCAGGCCGTCGATGAAAAAACCAGCTTGTTAAACCCGTAGTGTCACTACTTCTAACTGAAATTGCTGAAATGTGAAGCCATTTTACAGCAGGGCATACATAGTTTGTATGATTTCAAGTCTTCACTGGCTGCTTAGGTCACTTTTCTGCAGACATGTGCCAAACCACAGTGAAAGCAAGGAGTCAGCCATCTAACTGCTATTTCCTGAGGGGCTCTTGCTTTTATCAGTGGAATATGGCACTGCAAATTGCTGCAGGCTTACACTTGACTCGCTGGTCTGGCCAGCTGAGGCAGCAGTAAAGCAGGAACATTGTCAGATTTCACCACAAAAGCTTACACGTGAATGTATCGCCATGGATGTTTTCCTACAGGCCCAGTCATTTCAGGGGAAAACAAAACCCTCTGCAATTGCAGGATTATTTCATCAGGGAAAGTTTTTCCTTGCCTTGCTGGTGGAAGACTGATGCATCTCGAAGCAGAGAGGTTGCTATCCCTTCTAAAGCACCCTATTTTGAGAGACGTTTTCAGCGTATCAAGTGGTGCTCACGTGGACATACCATGTTATGTTCATTCTACAGCTTTGGCACCCCCCCTGTTTCCCACTTGCTCTACTCGTCCTGGACCCGTACAATCAAATAATTGCTGCAGATTTTATCTTTTTCTCCCGTTGGCTTTCCAACACGAGGGAAAAACATGAAACTCTACAGCAGGATGGGAAGGGGACTAATCACTTAACAAGACGTAATTAGCAAGGGATTCTCACAGGGAAGTCCTCCCCAGGTAATTGATGCTCATTTTCAGCTGTGAGTACAGGAAGGCAAAATAGTTTTAAGAAGCTTAATCATGTCCTTGCAAAATACTGCTAGCACCCAGTAGCTGAACTATACTTGATCAGGGCTTGAGTGGGGAGCGTGAGAAGCAGGTATTTACCAAGAGTTCTTGAAAAGCTCACTAAGTGCCTAATTAGACACATTTCCAGTAGCGGTTCTCCCAAGACCTATTTTCTGGTCCTTTGGTAAACATTCAAAAACCAAGTGAGCGGTTTCAGCAGCTGCTTTTTTGGGCAAGTTGGCTTCTTTTCCACTTGGTTGTGGGGGCATCCTCCTGGACAGAAAACACCAGCACAAGAAACTTTAGGACTACAACCCAGGAGTGACGGGAAGCTAAGCCTGAGCACAGAAGGGTGCTGGGGAGGAGTCTGCTCTGTTGTCCTGCAGTAGAAATAAGTGATGCACAGAGCTCGAAGCTGGGTTTTGTCTGCTCTAAACCAAGTTCTTGAGTATCTCAGGTTTGTCTCTTTGGTGTAGAAGAGAGGCTATTTCATGGTAAGAGCTGCTGAAGAATTTGCCACCAGCATCTCCTGCCCTCTGTGCTCAAATGCAGGTGCCAGATGCTGCTGTGTACAACAGTGCCTTGTGCTGTAAGACAAACCCCTTTTTCTTTTGAAATATCTGCTCCTGTCCTAGCATGGACCACCCTCAAGATGCCAAACATAGGCAGCTGTGGACCTAAAATTGGTGTCAGGCACAGCAGAGCCACTGACAGCAGTCAAACCTTTCATGTTTGCTTACTGAGATAACAAGATACTCCACCTTTTAAAACATTTTACTGGTGCTTCTGCTCCCTGCAGAACGAACCCAGCAGTGTTTCAGCTGCAAAAGGCATGTGTGCTCCTGCAGCTCATGACTCTAACCCTGTGAGCGACTTACTCTGTTAGCATGCTAAACACATGCTGTAGAGGAACAGCACTAATTACGACCCTGTCACCTTCATCAGCTCCTCACTAATTGTTTGGGCTTTTTTTAATCTCGGTGCTTGGAGATGAAGCATGATGTTTGGTTCTGAAAAGGAGTTGAAAAGAAAAGAAAGAATCACATTTTAAAATAGAAGCATCAGATAAATCTTTCTGTTGGATTTGAAATTCAAATGACAGAAATTACAGCTATTTTTTGTGTTATTACAATAAGGCATGGGAATTTTCTAGAGGACTTTTTGGAACTGCCCATACTGACTCGGTCCCCTGATCCACCTTGTTTTGTGCTCACATAGTGCTCCCAGCACAGAGGAAGGGTTCTCGGTGTCATTTCGTAGTAAAACTTTCCTAAAGCTCTCCTGACATTGTCAGACTCAGTTTGAAAACGTTCCTTTCATTTCTGATGGGTAATCCAGGAGTGGGGAAAGAAAAGAGCCATTCATGGTTTTTTGGCTATTCAGCCACAACCAGTACAGATACCAAAAGCAAAATTCCAGGCCAGCAAGGCACTTCCCAGAGCCCTGGGAGTTGTTTTCATACAGGGCCTGGCTGGATACAGCTCCAGTAAATGAGAAAAAGGACTATTGCTGTGCATCGTTTTCAGTAAAATTGATCCCTCTCGTCGACAAAGATCAAAGCGATCGAATCTGGACGGGGAGAGACGATGAGTCTTGTTCGCTCAGATTAATTCCACTCACCTAATTCCCCATGGAACCTGGCAGCACCATTTCATCCACACGAAGAACGATGCCTGGTGAAGCCCTCTGTAGTTACGCAACTTCGTGCGTTCAGATGATGGCAGCGAATTCCATATTTCCTATAACGTCTTTTTCATTGCCTTTGGCGGCCAACCAGCTCAGCAAATGAACTGTCCTCTGATTGATTTTCTAAGAATAAACCTATTATTCCGTCTCTGACTGCATCTCGTTTAGTGCCCTGAACTGTGAAGCCATCTAGAGGTAGAGCAGATCTACCTCACACTTGGGTGATTGCAGAGGGGGTGGTAGAGCCCCGTGTTCACACACAGCTACACTGGCGGTGGCGTTGCTCTTTTTGCCCACCTGCGGCCAGGAGCTTCTCTCTGGCTGTGCTGGGCAGTCTCTCTCTTGGGCACCCCTGAGCTTCCTTTCTTCTCTCCTGGTCTGGACAAACTAAGACGATTGTTTCATGTTGAAATCACGTATTTATCTTTGTGAGTGCGCTCGAGATTTTGCTGACTCTTACTCTTATGAAATGGCTCCCAATAGCTAACGATATTACACCGAGCACCTGAAAATTAACTTTTTAGTTACAGCCTAGACCACTGCCTGGACCTCTCTGTCTGTTTTGTTGTTGATATTTCAGTAAAATATCTGCGCTGCCTCTTCTCAGCCTGCTTCCGTCTTCCCGTTGGCTCCTGGCAAATTGATGTGGATCTGTTCAGCGCCACAGGCAAGCCTCTGGGGGGAGGGAAAGATTAATTGAAGACTTAATTTCTTCTATTTTCATTTGATTAGCTAAGTGGAAGAGGCATGAGTCCTTGCCTGTGTGCTACTGGAGGCCGCATGTTGGCCATGAATCACAGCTCCCAGCTGCCACAGTCTGGTTGCATGTCAGGTTAATTACGATGTTGTAGTGAACAGTCTTGCGGGCCAAGCCCATCAATTATAGCCCTCCACACACAAGCTGCACAAGGCGTTTTCCATCACTTACCCAAGACAGGGCAAAGATGAGAAAAAGGAGCTCAGATAAAAGCGAGATGGGTCAGGGGTTTAGGAATGTCTCTGGCGGGAGGGCTGAGAGATAGGAGCAGGTTTGAAGGCTCCGGTTCTCCAACAGGCAGCAGCCAGCTGGAGCCAAAGGAGCTGAATTCACTGGCCAGACTGTCCCGGGTACAGTAAATAAATCAAAGTTAGCAAGCAATCGATAAAATGAAATGTACTTGCACAAAGTCTTAAAGGAAAGCTAGATAAGGCCAGACCTGTGAGTGACCAGCAAGCGAGGAGACAGATTTTCCTTCTCCTCAGCCTTGACAGCCTAACGTCAAGCTTTTCTTGTTGCCTTGGTACCACAATACTGTGCAGCTCCTGCCCTTCCAGGCTGCTGCAGATCAAAATGTCTTTTTTGAAGCTTAATACCGTTCTGCGAGTGCTTTGAAGCAGTGTTGGCCTCATCGATGTCCAGCTGGAGCTTGAGGCAGCGGGGCAAAGCCATGAACACTGCTACTCTATGCAGTGCGTGGTATTCAAAACCTGGGGCTTTACTCAGCGCAAGGTGAATACCAGAAGCCTTTAAATTTCCAGTTCCCCATTTTTCCACAGGCCTCTGTTCTCTCCGTTAGCAAGTTTATGTTGATTTCTCTCTGGTTTTCTTTGTTCACATCTTGATTTTAGAGTGTGATACATCACACAAGCTATCTTTTTGGTGTTTGCCTAGAGACAGCTGGAGGGGCCAATGAGGCAACGCAGTGAGGAGTTTCCATCAGCTTCCCTGTCGTCATTAATCCTGTAAGTGACTCAATTAGTCACTGGCGCTTTGCAAGCTTTTGACAAACTTCCCGCTGCACTCAGTCTCCTGAGCTGTGTCTTGTGCCTGGGGCTGGCACCCTTAAAGGTCCTTTCCATTAAATTGACTGCTTTCATCTTCTGCACGTTGCCCACAATCTGCCCTGTGTATCCACTCCCATGAGTGCTAAACATCTATTTGGAACCCAGGAGCTCATCCATTATACAACTATTTAAAAATAACTTCCACTGCAGCTCTCCATACCTCTCTGCTCTTCTGCACTGTGGAGGGCATGAACTGGTAACGCATCCCAGGAAAAAGATTTCCCAAACATTGACTTTAATCTGGCCACCAGGAGACCCTATCTGGTATCATTTTTGCCCTCCCTGGATCTCCTGGGGTGAGGCAATGGGCACATAAAGCCTCCATCCCTGACGAAAAGGCAGGGACTCCGGCTGGCAAGAGAAATTCAGGCTGAGAGCTGCCTAAGGCTTTCTTGGAGATTCAGAGCAATTACAGGGAGCAAAAAACTTCATCCTTTAAAATGTCAAGCAGTGTTTATCTGAAATTCTTCCCGGCTAAGGGGAGATGAAGGAAGATGCAGCAATAAAAGGGAGGAATGTCAACTCCAGTGCCCTGGAAACGCATTGGCTGGAGCTCCTGCCCGCCACACCGACCCTCTGGGCTCCATCCATGAGTGCCATCCAGCCTTGCCAGGGTCACAGAGGGGCACTAACACACTGACTTTCTGAGAACATCCTAGAGTCAGCACTCTTACGAATCTTCCTCAGCCTCAGTTTCCCTTTTCTGTGTGTGTAGGGTCAGAATTCCCCATTTATCTGGGCATCAGAAAAATGAACACCTGCACAAAAGAGCGAAGGACCAAAACGGTCTACTTTCCTCCTAGCTCATGAATGTGTGGTTCCAGGCAATGGTGACCTGAGCGAAGTGGGATGTGACATACCCATCGTACATCTGGACCAGAAAGAAGTCGGGCGTTGTGTCTTCCCCACACCGCAGCCAAGCCTCAGCTGCCCATCTGGGTGTGAAACACAAAAGGGAAGTGCGATTCTGAGTGACGAAGGTAAATATATTGCAAAGCTCTTTGGAGCATTCTGCTTGAAAGATTATCTTGGAGTGTCTGAATGGTCCAGTGCTCGTTGTCCAGCTGCAAGCTGGCAGGTCTGGAAGGGCAGTGCTCTTACCTGCACAGGCTCTGTGCACAGAGCTTTTCTAATCCTTACTCTGGCCTCAACAAAAACGCCTTTGGTTGGTGGTTTCTCCCAAGGCAAAGACGTGCAAAGCTGTTTGTGAAAACGGACCTGGGCGTCTGACATTTCGAGGCAAACCCCACGTCAATCTGATCAGCTGTGGTTAGGGTCTACGCAGCTCCTGATGTCTGCAGCGCCCGACAGCCTGCGAGGGACGCCCAGGACGTGCTCTGCTGCGCTGCTCCTGCCTGGTGTTCCTCTTTCCTCCTCAGCTTCTGAGCAAATAAAACCAGCTCTTGGAAGGCAACTGCCGGATAAATCTCTGTGTTTTGCAGACATCACCTCCCTGCTGCTACCAAATGAATTCAAGTTGTTTGTAAAAGCCTATTCACACCTCCCACCCTGCACATCCTTTAACTTATATCTGAGGGAGAATCGAGCTGTTTGAAACAGACAGCTGAAGTCGGTGAATTCTGCAAATGCTGGCTGTGGGTACCCCGACGGTATCTCAGACCATGAGCAGACACCAACTCAGCCAAACACCTGCTTGTCTGTGTGCCAGAGCACTGGACTTGGTTTTATGAGTGTTCCAGCCCGGGTGTTTAAAGCAAACAGACCCATGAGACTGCATCTCCCCAGCCCTGTTCCACCCCCAGGACTCTGAAGCTGAGGGACAGCACCACCCAGTGAAGAAAACCATTCCTGAGGAGGAACAGCTCTCGCCATCCTGGTTTGGGTAACAGTGTCTGTGCCAACATGCAGGCAATCCCAGTCGGGTGCACCAAAACCCAGGAGTGCAACACACTCCTCCTTTTGAGGAGTTATATGGGGTTTGTGAGGTGCTTGAGCTCAGTGTTGCCCAGGGTGCATAGCAAGAAACTTTTAAAATGGGAGTTATGTGGCAGGGGAGGTGGAGAGGATGTGGTATACGTGCATCACAAAGGTATCCGATTTTTCTTTAGCCGATGTGTTTAGGTGCCGTAATTGCACCAATGCACTTCATATCGCTGTGTTCTGCTACATGAGTGCACATTTGGGAGAATTGTACGTTCCCAGTACAGGCACTTAGAGAAAGTCACGTTTGCCGTATTAACAAGACCGTGAATTTCAAACTTACACAAAGAAATGTTGCGGTTAGGCTCCTGCATTTGTTTTCTTCTATGTGAGTGATCCGAGCACCTATTGACTGGATTTGCATACACAGGGGTACATGGTGCTTTCAGCAGGTATATCTGGATATGCAATTGAGTTAAAATGCTCCTGTATGTGCAGCGATTACTGTGTGAATCTGCAGTGTATTTGTCTCCGACTAGGAGAATTTCAGGCTGCCTGTCTCATTGAATGATTCTGGCTGTTACACGCCATATGGAAGCAGTAACCACGTAGTAAGATGGAGGTGCGTAACTGCGTGATGGCAGCATAAGGAAGCCTTGTCGAGCAAGAGACCTGTTTTGGCAGCTCCTGCCAACATATACGTTGTGAGACAGTCTGAGAGACAGGGAAGAGACGAGCCAAGAAGGGATGCACACGAGTACAGCAATAAGCAGGAATAAACAATGTTTTCCTGTCATACCAAAAATCTGAGGCGCTGTGTGGAGAAATCGGTCTCTCCTAGCTCCTGTCACAGGAGCTTCCTCACTAAATCTCTTCTTCTGTGCATGCAGCTGCTCCCAGCCCATAATCGTGTCTCTTCACCGTTTCCAGCTCTGGTGAAACAGAGGTCCTTCTTGTTGAAGGCTTTTCTTCGGGCACAGAGAAGACGCTCTCAGCATAGAAGGACAGTGGACAGTTGTTTTCCAAGGCCTTGCTGTCCTGGCTACACTGTGCTGCTGGTTGTGGCACCCAGGTGTAGTAAAAGGTAGGAAATGAGAGGGGGAAAAGAAGAGGAAATGCACTTGCAAACACCCTTGGTATTTTGCAGTAACTGGGAGCTGCTCTGTGTCTTTGCTCTGCCGCCTTGCTACTGGTGGGGATTCCCGCAGGACCATCTCTCTTTCACTTCCATCTTTACACAACAGAACAGATTTGCTGCCTCTGCCTTCTTGGGTGTTGCCAAGAGAGAGCGGTTTTGGAGAAAATAAACCCGTAGGAAAATAGACTGGTGAGAGGAGCCCAGAGGAGGTGGCAGACTTCATAAAGACAAACCTAATGAGCTGGAAACTGGCAGGAAGGCAAGACTTCGTCAAGTTACAGTTAAAATAACTTCAAATAAACAGCGTCTCTGCATAAAGGGGATAAAAGTCCCATGCAGAGAGAAGAGTCTGCCGCCTTCTGATGCGTGGTAGGGACTTGAGGTGGATTTTTTTTCCTTTTAGCTCAGAAGTTTGACTTTTCCCTGAAGCTTTGGTACAGAGACCAGCAACTGTTGTTTTATCTGTTGGAAACCACTATCACATCCTCCCTCATCTCCCTGTCCACAAAACATGCAGCCCCATTATAGCAGTTCATTGTTCTTCTCGCTGCTTCTCTGCGTTATGCTGCTAACAACTTTTGGAAGGTTATTTGTCCTTAAGTACCTATAATTCTTCCTCTGCAGGAGCATAATCAGTCATTATTAGCAGCAATTTTAGACTCTACTCATAAAGTTGTTATTTCTGCTTAATCCTAACCGTGCTAAATGTTAATTTGCTGTTTAATCCCCCCGGTATCTGGCAATATTGTGCTATTGTTATTATTTATTATTAGAAAAGAGAAGGAACCAGTGGGAGCACCTTGCATTTCATGGGCCTGTCGTCAAGCCAAACTCTGCTGACCCCTCGGGCCCTACAACTCAGTCCAATCTCTGTTTCTACACTGGTATTGACCTAATAGTCCTTTCTAATGGGAGCATCAATAGTGTTTTCCTTCTCCAGACACTTTAGTGAGAGACGAGAATCACTGTGACCTCTTAAAGTGTAAACGCTGAGCACAGAGGGTGAAAAGGCCTCTTAGAGCCTGACCTTGCTTCATTATTTAGAACTCGCTGTGCAAAACACGGCGATTTGTCACAGCCCCTTCCTTCTCTTTGCTCCCTCATCATCTCTGAAGTGAGTGATGAGGAGATGTAGCCGTGAGGGCAGTGGCGATGCTGGGCAAGGAGCAGCAGCGCAGATCGATTCCCAGGGCCCTTTTGGGAGCCGCTGGCCCACGCCTGACCCTCAAGCAGCTCCTCTTCCGTTGAGTATCCCTGATGCTCCAGCGAGCTGCTGGAATATTCAATCAGTAGCTGACAGTTGTGCGTCCCTGCTGTTATTTTCATTCCTATGGAAATGGATGCAGGAAGCGTACGAGGAGATTTTCACATTTGGTTTTACAGTAAAACCTGTGATTTCTACGTAAGGCTGAGAAAGAAGAGCCAAGACACACAGAGGCTGGCTCACACGATTTGGACGCTGTTGCAATATTCAGGAGTCTGGTTTCCCTGATGAGCAGCAGCTCATTTACTGTTTGTCAGATGTAAGATGAATCACCTGGACCATGGAAGGAATTTGCTCCTTCTGTGGCTGGGAAGGAGAATACAGCAGCATCTAGCACCTCATTTCATTCACTGCTCAGGATCTAGAGCCACTCTTAATGGCATCTGTGGGTACATGGGCACAGTTAGTAAAGATTTACATCTCCTGGGGTGTACCAGGACTGCAGAGCACGTGTGTGATGACCTGCATGCACAGATCCCGCTGCAGGTGCAGTTGTCCCAGCAGTGCTGCAGAGCCCGGCACTGGGGAGTAAAGGAAAGCCAGCACGAAGCTCGCAAGCATCAGCTGCCTTTGTATGAATTGTTCTGTAGTCTTTGTTATCTGATTATATGGTAGGATATTTCTTAACCAGAGAAGAAAGAGACCTCATTCCCAGCACTGTCTAAATTTTGAATGTACAGCTTTGAAAGATTAATCTTATTCTTTTCACAATGCTTTCTGGTTTATATATATTTGGGGGTTTGTTGCTTTTTTATATTCACTCATTTTGCTGTCAATTTAAGCTTAATATTATTAAAATTGCTCTGGTTCTCTCTGCTTAAAATTCTCCAGTTACAGTATTTTTTGGAAAGAAGTGCTAAGTCAATGTCTTTCTACTATTTCTTATTTGTCTTTAGTGACTCACTACATCAGCGCCTTTGAAATTGCCAGCAGGAAGCAATAAGCCTGCTGTGAGGAAAAGCCTTGCAGAACCCAGCGGCAGGACGTTTTGCAGGTTTGGGGCCATGCATCGGAGCTGTGGGACGAGGAGCTGATCCTTTCTCCTTTAATTACACCCCAGAGACACGCGATGTAACAGTGCTCCCCAGGAGATGTTACGGGGCACAGCAATAGTGGGTTAAGGACGGCATCCCGCAGCATCTCTCCTCACACTGTGAGGGTCAACGGCTTTTGGTCTCTTTGCAAGGTGAGGGGGTAAATTGTCACTAGAGACCCCACCACCTTGTGCAGGTGATCTGTGTGATACTGGCAGATAATGGAGAAAGTTTGACTTCTGAAGGGAAGACGGGCAGGAGGGAGCAGCAAACGGGTGCAGGTGGCAGGGCTGCTGGGATGCTCGTTGCCCTCAGCGGGGACAGGGGCTGCACCAGGGCCCTATAAAAGGCAAGGGAGAAGAAATCTCTTTCTTTTAGGTGTGGGCTGAGCTGAGGGCAGAGGTAAGTGCAGTGGCCGTGGTGGTGTGTGCTCTGCAGGGCTGGGGTGTGTGTGGGGTCCTGTAAGGGGCACAGGACTGGGGGATGAGTCCCTGCTGCTGGTTCTCAGGTGCTGCACTGGGGTCACTGGGGATGGGGGAGCAGGGCCTTCTGCCACCCCTATGGTCCTGCCTGCCTGCTCCTGCCACCCCTGCACCCTGAGTTCCTCCTGCCCCATGGCTGGAGGCTCTGAGCTGACTAGAGCTGTGCTTTGCTGAGGCCAGGAGTCTGCCTCAGCGATGGGGAGAAGGTGCTTGACAGCTTGAATCAATGCTAAAGAGGAAGCAACAGGCTCCTTATTGGCAGACAAATACTTCCCCGTCAGTAGGCAAAACTGACTTTGCAGAAATATGCAGTTGTATGTGCTGTGGTTACTGCCCTCATGGAAATGTCTTCTTTTTTTCCAAAGGGCGAAAATAATGGGGTTCCTGTAATATCAGGTGCTGCTCCCTCCCCTGGGGTGCCTGGGACAATCGCCAGCTCGGATCTGTGGAGAACATGAAAAATGTCAAAAGTCTTTGTTCATTGCCTCCCTCTTGTTTCACTCATTTCACCAAGACTGACAAATCTTGCTATGGTGAAAAGGAAGGTGACGAATGTGTTTACTTGCACAGGCAGCCCTCGAATGTGGGACTGCAACCGCAGCGGATACAGAGTGCAAAGCGGTGATGCTATGGTAGCGCTCTGACTTGGGTGGCAAAGGGACCGGGGGTCTGAAATTCATCTGTGCAGCTGCCTCTTTGCTGCACATCGCCACGGAAAACAGCAGCTCCCAGAAGTATTTGTAAGTGCAGATAATGAACTTATTTCTTCTTGCCTGTAAACATGGGGTGACTCAGAATCTCACAGATGACAAAAGCAACGTTTTCCCTGGCATGGGGAAAAAGGATGTTTTCTTGCATGTGTAAACCATCTTTTTGTTTGATTCAGTAAGAAAAACAATCTTTAGGCTGAAATAACAGCAAATCCATGCCAGTGTTCTGTCAGGGGTGATTTATTGCCAAGCTGCTTTTCAAAACTTAGCGTCTTTACAAGTGAGTTAAATGTGCGGGTAATTCTTGCTGTGTAGCAGCAGTGTGGTAAATCACCCCTTCTCTCGCGCAGTTGGCGTCCGTTGCCGAAGCGGCATCAGTTACTGAAGCAGTCGGAATACTTAATGCCCTTTGGGCAGCTCCGTACTTGCTTTAGCTGAAAGGCGGCTCTGGTAACGAACAACATAGCTGGTTAATGTTGTAGTGAAGAAAGACGCTGTGCTCAGGCTGCAAAAAAAGAGCAGGCAAAAAAGTTGCCGTTCTGTGCCTGACAGCGCTGGCTTTTGAGCGCTTTGCCCTCCGGTTCATTAGCATTTAATTAAACTCTACCAGCGCAGCAGCATATTTAAGAGCGTTTTCCTGAGTCACACCCCCTGCGCTGCGGAGCTGTCACCCTGTCACTCGGAGCCGTCTCCGCAGCGACAGGCAGGGGGGACGGCTCTGTGTTGGGGGATGCGGAGCTGGCCTGGGGACCTGCGGGCAGGGGGGCTCGGAGCCGGTCCTGGTGGCCACTGTGGAGGTACCAGGGCTGGCGTTAACGCAGCTCGGGGGACACTGGTAGTAATCCAGACAGAAACTTCAACCGGTTAATTACACGTGTATTAGCGTGGCACCTGGCGAGCTTTACAGCCACGGTGCCTTTTAAAACTGTCTCTTCGGCTCCAAAATTAAAAATAATCTGGGTTGTTGGGACTTAAAGTGCATGTGTGGTTTTGAGTGCTGCGCTGCCCGAAAGGAGGCGCAGATGGCAGCTCCGTTAAGCCGGGCACAGTATTAGCACGGAACAAAAGCTGTCCCCGGCACAAGGATTGCACAACCTAGCCCTGCTCCAGCACTGCCTGAGGGCTCCCGTTTAGGATCTTCGTTCCTTTGTTAGGGCAAACAAACGGCAAGAAAGAAGAGGGAGATGGCTGATGCTCACAGGTGCAGTTTGGCTTCCTCTGTTCGGTACTTTTTGGAGTATTTCTACAAGAATTATTAATACTAAAATCTGCCAGAGGTTTTTATTATGATTGCGGTGCCATTACCAATATCTGTGGGAAATGTCAAATAGCCAGTGTGGAAACAGTAACATTTGATGAGGTGATGCTGTCCCTTTCCACACCAGAAAGCGGTGTGAGGAAAGGCTATGGGATAAAGTGCTGTAGTCCATGTAATAAGCCCTGGACGT
>NW_010188951.1:15746-24509 GCF_000695765.1 Mesitornis unicolor | reverse complement strand
CCTGCTGAATGCTGTCACTTGTGTAGCACTTAAAGCACAAAACGTTTGAAAATATTTTTCATATGAGATGCATGCATTTACTTAAGAATTCACTGTTCTTTGTGCTGAAGATGCGGACTGAACGGGACTAGGAGATGTTTCACCCCCCACCCCGAGACACTTCTGGCAGTGATGAACGTGTTTGTTACCAGGGAAGTTGCTCATTGTTTATCCAGGGCTGTAGTTTATTGCTGATATTTGCCATCTGCATCTCGACTGTTCCTGTCTCACCCAGATGTATTGCTTAATAGCACAAACTCCATTTCAGTGTGGAATAAAGGGGCTCAGCCGCAATCAGATCAGCCCATACACCTAAACTGGATTGGAGGTGAGCAATTAGGTGAGCAATCCATCCATATTTCAACTCCAGACCAATTTGTTGTGTGAACAGTTTCCAGCTGACAGAGTTCAGCTTCTCACCCTTTCTAGAATTGTAAGCTTTTTCTTTACCTCTGAAAGCCGTGTGATAAGATTTCCCTTTCTCAACTGTGTCGTGAGATAAAAATCCCCTTCTCCCATAGGTATGTAAACCAGAGAGCATGTCCTCGCAATCTTTGTCCTCATCCTTGTGACTGGCTGCTTCCCACAGAGCCACTTGGACCGGCCCTAAGTTGTGGGAGTACCTGGTGCTTTCTGCTCTGACAGTTACTGAGTGGATCTGACCTGGGTGGAAGCTCCCTGAAGTGGTTTTCTCTTCAACCGAATCTATACTTCATAATAGCTTTCCATAATTTTGAGATTACAGTCAGCATGTTTACTTGCATGAGTAGGGACTGCAATTACAGTTAATTAAAATGTGTAATTAGTTAATTAGGATCCATAATGTGGACTGAAAAACAGGCAGTATGAGCGAGCTTCAAGACAGATGTTTTTTATTAACAGCTCTGGCCGTGACTTTGTGATCCTCAGTTGTGGAGAGGAAGAAAAGACATTATGAGTTTACAGCCGGGAAGTGAGTCCTGGAGAAATGAAGTCGGTTTTAGTAGCCTCTGACTTGAACATCTTGCAAAGACAAGGCTGGCAGGAACATCCGCCTACTACTGGATGCACCTTTTTCTTGCTGAGTGAGAAGCTGCTGAGCTGCACAGTGACAGATTTCCATGGAAAAGTCAAGTTAATGCAGTGAAAGCTGCCGGTGAGTGCACGGAGTTAACTTTATTGGGCGTTTAGCAGGCTCTAATGAGAACCGAGAGACTTATATATCTTTGCAGGTGGATAACTCTCTGGCAGGACCTTGATTGCAACTAGATTTTATACCTTATAGACCAGAAGCCTTGCCAAGGATGCATCCCCAGGGAAGCACACAATGCGAAAAGGTTCTGCAAAGACAACACTTCTCTGCTTGGTCTTTAGAAAGAACCAGAAATGGAAAATTCTGCTGCCCCGGCATGGGCTTCGGTGACCTCTCCAGGAGCTGAAGAGCAGAGTGTGATTTTGGGGCGGTTTCAGATAAGGCTGTGTCCCACAGATGCAGCTGGGAGCAGCATTATCTGTTGTGGGTGCTGTGGAGGGTGAGGAGGGCACAGCCTGGCTCTGGGGAGCCCTGCAAGAAGCTCTTCTGCAGAAACGGTTGTTCCAAACAAGCCCAGCTCAGGGCTTTTTCCAGAGGACGTCATGAACAGCACCTGTTTCACTGACATGAACTGTTCAACAGCTGGGATGAAACCCTGGCAGAAACAGCCCCAGCTCAGCCTCTGCAGAGCAGAACGAAGGCAGGAGAGCAGGGGCAGAGGTTCAGGAAAAGCGTCTGCTGCAACTGCAGGCCCTGACGGCTGACTGAAGACGTGCTGACCCTCGCCTCTCCCATCTCCCTTGGGGACAGGAGCAGCTAATGGGGTGGAAGACCCTGTGCCAGCGGGCCGAGGGATGTCTGGCTGCTGGATCTGAATCAGTTCCCTGTGGGGGAACACATGGAGGCTGCAGAGGCTGTGAAGTGTCTGTATGCCCATGAGAGCTGGCTTGAGCAGAGCTGCCTGAGCCAGGCCTTCCCCTGGCACCCTGCTTTGGGTGTCTCTGGTGTGACGAGCATCACCTTCACCTTCCTCTCCTGCACTTTCAGTGGGTCCGATGCACTGCGTGCTCGAGTGGCTCTTCCTGCCCCTGCATCTTCATGGGATGTCTTTGCTACCAAGGTGCACCTTACAGGCAGGATTGGAGCATCTCAAAGGCAAGTTCTCAAAGCTTTGGATCTTCTGTAGCAGCCAGCGTCATGTGGAGTACACTGTGAATAACCCATGCTCAGCCTGCAGGTAATTATGGCAAAAACATGCTTAGATTTCATGACCTTTCTGCTGGGGATGAACTCGTTGTGGAAGGAGAAGGGTGGAAATTCACACTGGAGAATCAGTGTGGAAAAATCAATGCGCTGGCAAGGGTTGGCCTCTGAAGGGATTGAAGGAGCAGTTGTGTAATTGCACTGAACAGGTCTGGCCCAAAAGGAGAGTTTTCAGAGCAGGTTTAGCATATGGTATCAGAGTCCAGGGACACACATTACCAGATTACTGCACTCCAAGTTTGTGAAGGGCATCTCTTCCACTGCTAAAGCTACATCAGAGAAAATAGAGCCAGGATAAGTGATTTAAATGAATACTAAATACTCCCTCACCTCCCCAGACAATTGAGCTCCAGGAGGAAATTAAGCTATTTACAAATCCTGATCCAATTCCGGAGATAATTTGGGTTGGAGAAAATAAAAGTTCTTGTATTTAGTGAGGGGCTTTCAGGGGGTGAAAACAGAAGTGCAAGGGGCTGTGAAAGGTTGCATTGAGCAAGCTTGTCCCAGGAGAGGCAGGAGATGTTAACAGCCTTGAAACCTCAGTGGAATGATGCAATGGACGTTTGTACTGAAGAGGGTGGATTCAACCTGCAAAAGAAGTGGGGGTGGGGAAAATCTCCCCCAAGCCCAGTGTAGCTTGTTTAGCTGAGCAAAATGAAGGCTGAGAGGAGAAATGATTGCGGGTTATGAATGCACGTAGAAGGAGAACAAACTCCACAGAGAGGAAAAACTCCTTGAAGGAAAAAAGCTATGCCGACAAGATTACACTTCAGCATAACGTGTACGTGAGAAGAAAATTAGGATGCTACAAACCAGCAGAACTCTGAGGCTCTGCTGCAGTTCGCTAACTTTGAGTCTTGGGAGTCAGAAATGTAAGGATTTCCAGATGGTATTTGATAAAGGTGTGAGGAGGGTACCACTGATCAGCAGAGACAAGGCAGGGCTGCTCCTGAGCGGACAGAAGGTGCTTTTCAACTGAGTCCTGTGCTGCCCAGGGCGTGAGCAAGGTGCCTCAAGAACACTTGGTCACTCCCGTGTCTGCTTTTTCTGTCCCTAAGCCAGGCGTGTCTGCAACCCAAGAGGCACCATGCAGGCAGGTTCCCATGGCTGGACCTGGTTCTACAGGGTACCAAGAGCCTAAATTACAGCATGCATGGGAAAAGGGGGTGAATAAAAGTATATGCAATCCCAGCACATGCAGACAGTGTGTTTAATGATGGCTTTTAAGATGCAGATTTTCTATCTGGTTGTTAAGCTGTTCTCTAATGGGATAGTACATGGCCAACTGCACAAGCTCATCCCACTCCCTCTTGGTGCCATTTTATGAACGGGTTTATTAGCTAAACCCTAATCTACTGTAGTGTCCTTGATTGCTCTCGGATAACTGCTCTGTGGGGGACATTCACACATCTGGGTTTCCTCTGCAGTCGTCGCCTGCAAACCTCGGCAGGGCAGAACGTGAGCATCACCCGTGTGTTCCCTTGGAGTAGCTCAGGCCAGCCTAAGAAGTGGCTGAGAACTTCAGGGCCGGGGCCGCCGTTACCTCAGCCGCTGACTTCATCGGGGCTGCCAGAAGAGAGCAAGCGGTCGCCGTATTTAACAGCGCGGGGCCGGCTCTGTCTGGGCCGGGCTGCAGCCGCTGGTGGGGATGCGAGGCCAGCCTCGGTCACAGCTCGTCTGTGTGCGGGCCCTGGCCCCTCTCCGTGCCATCGGCAGGGGCAGATTGCTGCAAGATGTGGCGCTGGGCTGTTTCCCCGTGAAGGTAAGGGGCTGTAAGGAAGTGTCCCTGTCCTGCGCGCCGACTGCCACCCTCGGGGTAATTCATTTTCCTGGAGCTGTCCCGCGGCTGTGATTTACTGGGTACAACTGAGGGAGAAATGCCAGCCGGTCTCCTGAAGGTGTCTTTCCCTCTTCCCCTCCTGGGATTTAGTGGGCCCTCGGCAGCTTGCAAGGGCACAGAGTCAGCCGGCAAAGTGGCAAAATGAACTGTGCTTGGAAATGGGAAAGAACGAGCGTAATATTAATTGCTTCTTAACGATTATTCTTCTTTGACTCGTCTCTGAGAAGAAATCCCTCGGGATATCTCTGCGCTGGAACATGAATGCAGCTAATGAAACCATTTTATCCCTGATGTCTTTACATTCCACATTTATTGGGTGATTGATGAGAATCCGGGGCCCAGCCCTCTTCTGACTGTCGGTCCTTTGAAGAAGCACAAAACCCCGGACATGGAATAACGCTGCCTCTTACCAGTCACCTGTGAGGAGGGCAGTCATGGACTCTAAGGTACGGAAAAAGAGAATACCCTGCTAAAGGTCAGCAGTGAGAGTTTCTCATCACTTCTTGTAGTTGTGGCATCCACAGTGTCAGGACACATTTCTCTCTGCTCTGAAGCAAGAGACAAGAACCAGGCTGCAGAACCGAGTGACTCTTTGCATTTCTGGGCTGTAATAGTGCTTTCCATGTTTTAATTTAGCTTAGTCTCTGGCCTTTTGCTTTGTATCCAGCAGGACGTCTGTTCTCATGTGGGAAGCACGAGGTGTCTGAAGGAAACGACACTCGGGGCCTCGTGTTCTCTAAGGCCCAGGCAGATGTGGGTTCACAGGACCTGAGAATTGCCACCCTTTCCCTCAGAAATCCCGGTATTTGCCCACCTGGAGCGAGAGCCTCTGGTTTCCGCAGTGTGCGAGGCTCTGCCGTGCCCCAGACCTGGGGAAGGTGGTGCAGTCTCTGCAGAGAATTGCCTCTAAATTGTCTCTGCTCGCTTCGTATGGTGCCAGCTGCTTTTTAAATAAATGATTGTATCAGGTTATTATGGTAGTTCCTCTATTCAATTCCTTCTACAGAGAAACTCGTTTTCCTGAAATTGCTTTCTCTCAACTCTATAATCATTACATAGCAAATTGCCTCGGGAAAGGCTGGATCAGGGCATTGGCCGGTTTCTGCTTTGCATGCGCCCGGTGCCGCAGTGGGAGCGGGGAGACGCATCAGGGTGATCTGTATTGAGCTGCCCGGGACCAGGGGTGCTCAAGTGGATATGGAAATGTCCAAGTAGAGCTGTTTATGTGAAATATGAAATATGTGTGGTACCGTTAAACGTAGAGGATGAAAACCATCTTCCTTCGTGTCAGTACCTCCCACTGCCTGAGGTTAAAGAGAGCCTCGGTGAAGAGCTTCCCGTTGCGGGGTTTGGGATATCTGTCTATCATGGAGACAAGGTACGAGGCGAGAGGGATGGTTTCCCAGGTCTGGAATGGCAGCTCTTATTTCTCCTGGTGATGCAGATGCGGTGTTTGTGGGTCTGAGATGAAACTGCCACGACTGCAATGGCAGGGCTAGGGCAAGCTGATTTACTCTCCTTCCAGAGATGCCCAAATCTTTCTAGAGGTGAGGATAAATGGGGATGGGGACAGGCAGCTGGTGAAAAAAGGTTAGGAAACACTTGGAGGGTGTGGAAGGCTGTTTGGGAGTTTCTTATCAGTTTATATAGATATAATTTTTATCGCAGCGTCACTGCTGGGAAACACCACGCTGACATCCAGGACTCATTATCCCCTATGAGATTTGGCAGGCTGCTACCAGGATCGGGCAGGTTTTAGGCTGTTGCTTTTGGCCATTTCTCTCATTACAGGCTTACAGCAGCCGCCTTATCTGACAGAGGAGCACTTCTGCTAGATAGGAGACTGAAAGGAGAAAGAGAAGAAATGAGGTAAAGAAGGAAACGGTCCAAGAGAGGGCACGAGGCCGGGAGAAAGCCATTCCCTGAGGGGGTGGCCACGTTCCCTTGTTCCATCTCATGGGAGAGCCCTGGGCCCTGTTCAGGCTGGGGTGGGAGCAATGCAGGGATTTTTGCCAGCTTTCCTGCAGAGAAACGCCAAGCGCACACAAGCACTGCTGCTCTCGTGTGCTCAGAACATCTGGTTTTCTGCTGCTCCTGGGTTAATCCGTAGGAACGCAGCCTCCTGCTGCTGCTGCTCAGCTCTGCTGCCCCTCTAATCCAGTACTCGCCACGATTTCTGCCAAGCAGATGGAACGGGCAGGAAACCCCGTGAGCTCCAGCGACTGGGTTAAATAAATGATTTTTCTCATTTTCTGTCCCCTCTGCCCCCAGCTATTGCAGAGCTTTTTGCTTTAGCAGTCGAGGAGTGCAAGATTGAATGTGCTTTTGTCCTGGATCAAATGAATCCTGCCTTGCTTGATGTTTACTTGGCGGATTTTTATTGGGCCTTCTCTTCCCGAGTTCCTCTGGGGTGAGGACGGAGATCTGTTCCAGGTTTCCAGGGCTTTGCATTGGTAGCCTGCACCTTCACACTTCGGCGCTTCACATGTGAGAACTTAAACACTGGATTTCAACACAGCACAAAACAGCTCAGATATTGGTTTCTCTAAAAGGCAAGCTTGCTGGGCACCTGGTAAGCAGACAACTCAGCTCGGACGGGGTCTGAGGCACTGAATCCCAGCCATAATTAAACCTCAAATATGGTTTTGCTCCTACCAGGTCTGTTCAGTCTGAATGGGAGAGCTCAGACACTGAAGGATTGTACAATGTCTCCTTGAGACAACAGGCAGAACCTGTACCAGCAAGAGAGGTGCTTTAAATCCTGATGAGTGAAACTGGTTTTGGTTTTTTCTAGCACTGTTTTGGAGGCTTAGGGTCCCTCTGGCTAAATCCCCAAGGAAGAACTCAGCTTCTCGATGGGCAAGGATGGAGCCATCTGAGCACTGACTAAACCACAGAACTAAAGCAAGTGATGCTCAGCAACTGGCTGCCAAAGCTGCTTTGAAACCTTCCTGTACTGGGCATATTGGTGCCTGCGGCACCCAGGCAGCCCCTTCTCGCAAATCCCCCTGTAGTCCCATAACAAACCACAGCTGGGAAGCGGCCTCTGGTGGAGCAGGGCACTGCTGAGAAGTGGCTGCCTCCAGAGGAACCAAGCCCTGGGCTTGTCCTGGATCCATCTCCCAGCTTGGAAATGCCCAGCAGCCTCCGAGTTGAGTTTGGAGAAGGACGCATCCAGCTCCAATATGCGATTTTGTGTGCCAGTAAGCGACCCTTTCTTGCCAATCTCAGCAGAGCTGACTGCATAACTGGAGGAAAGTTTTTCTTGTTATTGCACAAGCTCAAAATACAAACTGTAGGCTGGGTCTTCCCATTGCGGTGCATAGCCATGATTTGATCAGCTTCGCTGCTGCAGCCACACGAGCTCACACCTGGCTCGTGGCTCTGCAACTGTGCCCTGCTCGCTGCTCCCAGGTGGGAGAGGGAAGAGTGTTCTGGTGGGAACAAGGTAGGAAGATGACAAGGGGAATGTCTTATGCTTCACAGCATCTCTGCCACCTGCCAGACACTCACATAACACACGGGCATTTCAGCGGTTGTCAATGTCTGTAACCACCACTGCTGCTTTTTTCTATTATTTTTCTAAAGAACCACAGAAAAGTGATGAGAACTAGGAGGAAAAAAGCTACACTGCTGTCCTCCTTCCAACCTTTTAGATCTGTGTGTCAGTGTTTAATTTTGAAAGCTCTCATTTTAGTCACTATTTTTTCTTATTGCAGGCAAGCAGAATTGATAGAAATATTGATTTTTTTTTTTAATGAGTTAAAGGAGCGTGACTCAGAGCAGAGCGGTAGCATAAACTGATTGATGTGTCTTATTTTGTAACTGCTACTGATGTATCTGTTTGGAATTCGCTCTGTTTCATCATTTTCCTTGGCCTGTGATCGATACTCGCTCTCGTCGTGATCTGCTGCTTGCAGCGATGGTGTCTGTGTTCCTCTGGCTGCGGTCGCAGCCCCCATCTTCACTGAACTTCAGCAAAGGTCGGGTTTCCGCCAGCCCCGGGCCATGGGATGCTCGGAGGGGAGATGGGCTGAGCTGGTCCTGCAGCAGCCTTGGGCTGGTGGTGGGCAGCAGGGAGGAGAGGTCCGGGTGAGCTCTTCCTCTCCTCCGAGCCCCCGGGCTGTCTAAAAGGGGTCTCAGTTTGGTTTCTGCACGGCTGGGCTTGGTGCTCCCTGGTCCTCCAGCACCATCTACAGTCCTGAGCAGACTGAGGAGGTGCTCCGGTGCCAGCAGGAGCTAAAGCCTTCCCTTCCTGCAGGGCCCAACAAGGAATTGCATGCAAGATCAGGAGCTGAACTTCACTGACCTTTATTGATTGCTCTTCGTATGCTACAGCCATTTTCCACAGGGAAAATCCAGCACCCAGGGATGTGGGGCTGTTTCCCTGGAGGTCTCTGTGCACAGGGGGTGGGGAGAGCCTCACTGAGCGAATGGGGGCCACGAATCCTGCCCAGCTCATCCCTAAGGCCGTTTGTGGGCAGGGAAGTCCTCTCAACGCATCGCAGCTGGCAGGCACTTGGCTTGAGATGCGGGGGTGATAAAGAGCCACCGCAGGCTGTGTCTTCTCGTCTTTTCCCAGCTTTAGAGCATTTTGGTCCCCGTGCTC
>NW_010188951.1:13752-15480 GCF_000695765.1 Mesitornis unicolor | reverse complement strand
AGGAAGGGGGGCCCCCGAAACAAGGAGTCCTTTCACTGTGTGCCCGTGCCGGGAGCGTGCGGGGGAAACCTGAGCCTTGTTGGCAGGAGCCCCCTGTGCTGCCCCGCTGCTTTCTCGTGGTGAGTCCTTGTCCCGTCCCCCTGCAGCAGCAGCCGCCAGCCCGGGCAGCGGTGCCATCGCTGGAAGCTCGTCCCCTTCCACAAGACCTGGCCTTTGCTGCTGATCCGCTCCTCGCCCCAGAGCCCAGCTGAGCCGTTTTCTGACAGCCTGCCTTGCCTTGAGGATGCCATGCAAAGCCTCGAGAGTCCAACAGCAGAGCCGAGGAGGGGAGGAAGGGGAACACAGACCTCCCCAGGACACGGTGGGTGAGCTACTTAAGGGCTTTGGGAAGAGGGGGGCCCTCTGAGTCTTGATGTCCTGCAGAATCCATGGCCTTAGCTCAGCTCCTGGCGCTGCAGGGAAAGGATTGGGCAAGTCCTAACAGCTCAGAGGCTTCACCAGGGGCTTGGTAGTGCTGTGAGAGACAAAGACCCTGTTAATCCTCTCTCCCCCTCTGCTTCTTAAAGACTCAGCCAGCACATCTCTCCCAACTCTCTGCACCATCAGGAGGCTGTTGCTGCTGCTGGGGGTCACGGTGCTGCTGGCGGGGACGGCGGCTGGGACATGGCTCCTAGGTCAGTGTCTGCAGAGCCCACAAGCTGGACAGCGAGGTCGGGGCGCCAGCAGCAGAACTGGTGGAGGTGGAGGCTCCTTGGTGGCTGAGCTGTGGCGTGGGATGGAGGACGTGGCTGGTGTGGGCTCTGCTGCTGCTGTGGTCCCAGCGGGAGGCTGCTGCTGTGCCTATCCAGGGGCTGATGGCCTCTTCCAGCGGGCAGCGCAGCACCATCCCCAGTACTGCACGTCCTGGGCACTGCCTGGGCTGTGCGAGTCCACCTCCACCCCCTTCTCTGTTTCCCGCAGTGAAGCACCTGAAGGAGCCTCGGCCAGACCAGGGCTTCCCCCCGCAGCAGGAGCCAGATGCGACCGCAGTGTGCGGCGAGGATGAAGAGGGGGAGCCCGTGGTCCGTGGGGCCCCCAGTAGAGGTTTACGTCTTTGCTTGCTGCTGCAGAGGATGGGGAGGGGGGAGCGGTGTGCAGGACAGGGCCTGCTGAGCCCAGCGAGAGCAGAAAAGATGCTCTTTAATAATAAATATAACCTGCTCATCCACCAGCTTCTTTCAGGGGCATCTTGTGATTGTTCCACTTTGCTTTTAAGCCCTGCTGCGTTTCCCAGCATTATGGCTTTGTTGTGAGGAGTGATCCTACAGCAAAGGCAACTCTTGCAGGACTCCTCTGCATTCAATCTGCAGAGCTGCCAGGCAGGCCCTTGAGAACATACAAATAGGTTGATGTATAGCTTCAAATGGCGTTCTGGTTTTTTGGGTTGGGTTTTTTTTTTAGTTGGTTTTTCTTTTTGCTTTAGATGTGCATGAAATGTCCAGATTGCCTTTAATGGAATGGCTTTAGTGTCTTTCAGAATTAACACGGCAAACTCCCTGCTGGAAGCGCGGGTGGACGCCCGTCCCGGGTGGTTCCTGGTGTGCCACGAGCGCTGGACTCTGTCCCTGGGCACCCAGCTCTGCCGGCAGCTCGGGTCCCTCAGGTGGGCATGGCAGCAACAGCCGCCTCGAACCCTCATCGGTCTTCTCTGAGGGGCGTGATTTTGGCAGTGCCAGATCGTGCAGCTCC
>NW_010188951.1:12925-13740 GCF_000695765.1 Mesitornis unicolor | reverse complement strand
GCAGGGTGGAAAGTGGGGTTGGACTGGCATGGGGACCTACAAAAAGAGCTGCAAAGACCCTTCCTGCCCAGGAGGTTCATTCCTGGCTGCTGTGGGAGGTCGTTCCTATGGCAGGGTTATGTTCCTGACCACCCAGGTCCCCAGCCCCTTCCAGGGACGCTCGCTGTGGCTTTTGCAGAGTGACCCATCAGAAAGGAGCGAACCTGACAGATGTGAAGGTGAACCAGACACAGGAGTTCGTTCAGGTGAGGCCCCACCATGGAGGCAGCCTGGAAGACATGTGGAGAGTCAGGTAAGGGCAGCCCTGGGGCAGCAGAGTTTGCTGGTGGGGCTGAAGCAGTGGCCTTTTTTTCAGGCTTAAGAACATAGAAAACTGCCCCGTTTTTGTGCAGTGAGCAGCCCCTTTAGGGACTGCCAAAGCTGCCCTGGAGCTCCTTAGTGCTCTAGGGATTCTGGTTCCCGTGTGCCCTCACCAGAGGCTCATTCCTGCGCAGGAGCAGCTGTGAATCGGGTCGAATCGTGGCTCTGAAATGCTCAGGTGAGCGCCTCTCTCCTCTCCCGCACTCCCAGGATCTCCACCTGGATCTAGCAGTGTCTTTCCACCTGCATCCCTTGCCTCACGCGTGCTCCCCGGCTGCCTTGCAGAGTGCGGGCTGCGCCCCAACGCTGCGCGGGTGGTGGGGGGGACAGACGTGGCCCCGGGGCGCTGGCCCTGGCAGGTCAGCATCTACCACGGCTCCCAGCACCACTGCGGAGGCTCCGTGCTGGCCCGCGACTGGATCGTCACGGGAGCGGCACGGCGGTCACCGGCCACT
>NW_010188951.1:0-12846 GCF_000695765.1 Mesitornis unicolor | reverse complement strand
TGCAAGCCTCTGCCTGGCTGGTTTTCGCAGGCGTCATCGCCCATGGCTCGATCAGGCAGGAGGCTGGGTTATCAGTAAAGAAAATAATTTACCACCCGCTTTATAATGACAGCAGCCTTGACTACGACATTGCTCTGATGAAGCTCCAAGTCCCCCTGAATTTCTCAGGTAAGATGCTGCCGTGAGGCTGCTGTGGTTTTTTTCCCGTCTGTGGAGTTGTCAGTCTTATCCCATGGTTAAAGAGGTGGCCAAAACCCGGCCTTTTTTGAAGCTGCCATGTCAGAGCCGCTGAGGACATCCAGCCTGGTGCCTGGCAGGCAGCGTGACCCGCTGGCCTGGCACTGACCCTGTCACCCTCGTACCAGCTGCCGTCCGTGCCGTGTGTCTGCCACCCTCGCACCAGGACCTCTTCCATGGCGCGCCGTGTTGGGTCTCCGGCTGGGGCTATACCAGACCAGACCAAGGTGAGCTCCTGTCTTGTCCCTGCGGCTCAGCACTGACCAGAGGCTTTCCCCTCGCTCCCCACTGGCTCTGCCCAGCCCTTTCCATCCCACGTCTTGCAAATGCCCCCTCCTGCTCCAGCAGCTCTGCACCCCACATCCACAGCTCCTGTGGGCCTGTCCGTATCTAATTCTGTACGATAATCCCACCTTCTGAACTAGTCACTCATGCTCTGCACATGTCACTCCCCTCTTGGCTTCTCTCTCCCCCCTCAGCGCAGGTTACGGACACACTGAAGGAAGCCCTCGTTCCCTTAATCGGGACCAAGAGGTGCAACAGTTCGTGCATGTACGCAGGCGAGCTCACTCCCAGGATGCTGTGTGCTGGTTACCTGCGTGGGGAAATAGATGCGTGCCAGGTAACAGCAGGGAGGCAGCGGAGTGTGCTGGGTGTGCGCAGCAGGGCTGGGCAGGGCTGGGCAGTCGTACATCCCTGCTGTGCTCCAGCTAATGCTGGCTTCTGGGGAAACACCTTGCAGTCACCACTCTGCGTAGCGGCCCAGTGCGCTGACGTCGGGCTGAGATTTAGCTGTCTTTGCAGAACGAACACAGAAGCCTCGCAGGGAGGCACACACCACTTCTTGTACCTGCACTTCAGCTTCTGTACGGCTGACGGAACAAAGCCGTGAGGGAGAAGCCAGCCTGATCCGCGCCCCAGCGGGCAGAGCCGCTTCGTTACTCCGCGCTGTCTTGCAGGGCGACAGCGGGGGCCCCCTGGTTTGCCAGGACGGGTTTGCCTGGCGCTTGGTTGGCGTCGTGAGCTGGGGCCAGGGCTGCGCCGAGCCCAACCACCCCGGGGTTTACACCAGCGTGGCTCAGCTCCTGCCGTGGATTTATCGCATCACTGAGGTAAGCTGCAGCAAAGGCGAGCGTTCAGTGTGCCCCGCAGCCGTGCATATCGCTCGGACAAATCCTAGCATCCTATGTGAACTCCTTCCTTCACCACCCCACGCTCACCCTTGGCATATGAACCTCTGGGACAACCTCTTCTATGTTACCGATTTCTTGCTTGTGTTTTCCTTCTTTTTTGGACTAGACCTACTAGAAATGAGGCAAGGAGAGACTTCACAGAGGAACACTTTGCCCTTTCCGTGCAGTAAGTGGAGAATGGTCCAAGAGCGACTCACCCCTAACAGAACTGTACCCCCTGACACCACCAGAGAATCTGCTCAGTATAAATAGTTTATTAAAGAAAATAGCAAACTACATTTCTGTGAACAATTTACACGAGAGAAGTGGTGTTCTTCAAGAGACGTGCGTTTTTTGGACTGCTGTCTGCAAAGGGGCTTTAAAAGAAATACACGTTTCTCAGAGTCTCAAACGTAGCCAAAAGGTATTAAACTTAAAAGATAATAAAAACTTAAAAGGTATTAAACTTAAAAATGCTCCGAGTGCGCATTTCATTCCCTTTTTTACGTTTCTCTCATGACTTTTTAGGACAGAAAATTGAAAAAAAAAGACAACAGATGCCAGACCTACCCAGTTCACACACAGCAAAAAGGCAGAGGAAGGAGCTGAACCGGCTTCTACAGGTGGTGAAGTGAGATTGGCAAATTCTAAGTCAGTTTTATGACATTTTCCGTAAGAAATACAGCCATGAGGAATTTTGCCACCTGTGCAAAACCCTGTGACTGGGTAGACAGTCCACTCGGAACAGGATCTCCTCTCCCCTCATCCCTGCCCTAAGTTTGTAATTCTCTTCAGGGAAACCTGAGGTGGGAAAGAGCAAAGTTTGGCACTTGAGCATTCCTAGGACAGCAAAAGCCATCGAAGTCTGTTGGTGTCCTATGTGATTTGCAGGGACCGAGGTAAGACACAAAGGGGCTCCACGGCCCCTGATGTCAAACTGCATAGATAAGGCTGACTACTGAGAAATCAAAATCCCTCCACAAGACCCTTAAGCGAGCAAGCTTGAGATGACGTGTTACACATGAGACATGACACAGCACCTCGCACGAGAGGCCCGTCTGCCAGCACTGCCTGTTCTTGCAGAGATGCTGGGTACAAGATCTGATTTACTTAACAGGAAGGTGAAATCCTAGAGAACCGAAATTAAGAAACGTCACAAAGAGCATCTTTTCTTCACCAGGACTGACTGTACACCCACCAGCTTATGAGGAAACCTTGGATCTGGGCATAACACCGCTGGGGAGCATGGCAGGAGGTTGAATTTCCAAGCCCAAACCCCGTCTGCCTGGCAGACGGAGCAGAAGCAGTGTTTGTGTGCTACCCAGCGGTGATTTTCTGGTCCCAGGCTCACAGAGCCATCCTCTTTGCTCTGCAACCGTTGAGCTAGGAGATGTTTCTTCTCCCTCACTTGAGCTTCCAGGAAGCACTTACCTAATGCTAAGCTTGTTTTATACCAGTAGAAATAAGAAGGGTCAAATCCAAAAAAATATTTGCAAGACTGAGTTTCCTCTTGTTTATCAGAAGATGCAACGTGTAGGAGTAAACAGCTACTTAATTTTGGCCAGTGCTGCCGCTCTTCTTTCTGTGTTCTGGAACAAGGCTCGGATCAGACTCCTCACTTCAGCTGCAGAGAATTCAGCTGCAAGGGGTCCCTTCCCATCCGCCCACCTACGTGGGAGAGAAAGTTCTTTATTTAGCCAGACTGCACAGAAATGTCATGTTAAAACCAGCCTTTTGAGCACCCGTTACAGTCCCAAGTCTGAAGGCAGAACAAATGCAGTTTGCAACTGCATGCAACTTGGGTCTGGAATTGTTTTGCTAGGTGTAGAGAGCAACAAGTTGTGATTTCCACACTCCATGCAAACCATACCTTTTCCTTCTGCAAAATAAGCCTAAAGCCTGTCTGCAAAATTCCCATTCACCTCCAAAACACAGGAAAGAAGAAAAAAGTGGCTTATGGCCAGGTAGAGGCAGGGTTGGGAACCTCTGGTTTCTAACGTGGTTCCAACGCCATCAGCGAGAGGCACAGAAAGGGAACTCCTCCGTGCTGTCCCCTGGGCTGGTACCTCCTGAGCCCAGCCTACTGAGGACAGCACCTTGTCCTGCCGTTCAGACGTATGCGTGTGGCAGCCGTGAACAGGGAGTGTCTGGCTTCTGACAACTCACGCCAACTGAAGTAACAGGAGCAATTATGCGAATCCTCATGTATAATTCAGATAAACCTCCCTTGCAAGTTAAAAGCAGCCAGAAACGGCATCGAAAACGCAGAGGCCAATCATGTGGAATGACTGCAGCAGCAAGGCACAGATACCATCAAAGCAGCAGGCAAAACGCCGGGCTGCTCGCCGTGAAATACTTCTGAACTTGGAGAAGCCAAGGGGGATGCGCAACCGCGCTGTGGTTGGCTCTCCTACGGCACTTGGTTTTTTACCGCTGCCTTTTCCTCTGCAGCAGGCAGCTCAATGCGTGAGCAAGCTTGAAATGGACTATAAACACAGAAACAGCCCCAGGGGCACCTATCTGATCCTTATTAATGATGACTGCCTTTCATCTCAACAGAGTCCCCTGAGTGCAGTGCGCTGCGGATGTCGGACCGCTTCCCAGCTCCATTGTTGGGCTGAGGAGCTAACACTGAGGAGGAAGAAAGGAAGACACCTACTGGTCTACTATTTCTTGGAGGTTGGCTTGCAAGATGATCATCAGCTCTTTGAATGTCATCCATTTCTGCACGTAGACTGGAACTTCCTCTTGGTATTTCTTATTTTTGTCTTCTTCAGGCAGAGGGGTGAAAACTTGGGGTCCTTCTTCCACCATGATCCTACAGAGGGAGTACAACCGATCTGCATCTTCTGCAGAGATATCCTAGAATTGAACAAATGTTAATGGAGGCAGTTAGATCTACTTTTGGAGTGCCAAGCAGTAAGTGGAACACAAAAGAGATGGCTGTGTGTGTGTGAAATTAAAGCAGGGGTTCAGATCGCATTCAACTACAACTAGAACAGATGCACTAACACATTTCTGTCATTTGCTGTGAAAACATACTTAAATTAGGAAATGTAATAGAATAGTTGTACTCGACCTAAGGTGGCCTGACAACGACTTAAACACAGAACTGGAGTGAAATGGAGATTTAAAGAGCTAAGAATTGCAGTTTGAAATGCCAGGCGGATTTTGGCATCTGGTGCTGAGATAGGATGGAGAGGTTCATTAGAGATGCACACATTGAAAATGTATGGGAATAGATGGAGTTTCAGACAACAGCTAACTCCTGTGTGTCGAACAAGAAAAACCAGATCAATTCATAGCAAAACTAGGAGTGACAGGCCCAAATCCAAATTGAGATGGAATCACAGCCACTTCCCTGACCCTCCCCTTGACTACAGAGCCATGGCATCACTGTCAACTGGACGTGAGTTACTGCTACCTTGAACGTTTCTCGTTGACAGGACCACAACTGCAAGTTCTGTGAAAGATCACTGTTCCCTAAAACCTGGTTTCTATCTTCCAGAGGTCACGAATGCTAGCTGATTTCACCACCCCAGGGCTGGCATGTCCACCTCGTGCCGTTACCTCTAGGGCAGCAATCCTAGTGACAACCTCTGCGAGAGCTGTGTTCAGTAAGGTCCCCATAGCCTTGCAGTACACGTTCACCGGGAGGACGTCTTGCCAGACTTTTCCCAGTCTTCTCAGCTGATGCAGTACCTGGAAGTTAACAGCTGTGTGTTATCTACGTGTGATCAAAAAGTACACTAAGAGAGGCACCCAATGACAAGGTGACTACATGTGGTCAGAAATCAGTTTGAAAAAGGCAGAAGACAATGAAGTATCCTGCAACTGCATAGAGCAGACATTCCTGGGTAAAAATACAACATTTTTGCTCATTAAAACCGTGATAGGTCTTTTCCTTGAAAAAAAAACCCACAAACCATTATGAATGTACTATCAACAAAACGCCAAGATCAAGCAGCTTTTCATTTCAACGTGGGGCAGGAGGAACCGAACTCAGCATGCTTCGATTTTACAAAAAGACACAGCCCAGGAAAAAAAAATCATGGCAGAAAACTGTTCTGAAAAGTGTGACTGCTGAAACAGTGCAGTTCTCAGGACTGAGATTAAATGTACCGTACCTTCCCAAGGACAGCATCTACAGACAAGGGGTATTGGGCTTTGATTGCCTTGCTTACCTGCCTTATTGCTTTGTTTGCTGCACAGTAATTTTCCTCATCATCCATGTTAGAAAAATTCCTGGCACTTGACAGCCTCTCCAGGATTTCTCCTTTCTGCACTCGCATCTGGGCCAGAAAACACTCCATCCCTTTAAGAGCAAAAACAAGCAGAGAGAAGCAATTAAGCAATTATTAAATTTGCTCTGCCAATTTAGCAACTGTAAGTGCTGAATAATGAACCTGCTATAATGATTTATGTTTAAAGGAATTTCCAGTCTCATAGAGCAAACTTAACCAGGCCCAGTTACGTATTTGGTAAGGTCTTGTGCAGCTTGCACTGCTACAACACTTGTGAAAACGGGCTGAGTAGCAGAATTAACCATGGATGACAGGCTCCTATTAGGCTCACACAGTCTTATCTCTGAATTTGTTTCCATAGAATATGCTAAAGAAAATATCAGAGGACTGAGCAGCAGATCCCAGAATATCTGAGTGCCACAACATCTCGCAGGATGATGAACTGTTCTTGAACTACGTGCTGGATAAGAGTTGGGTTTTGAAGAGTCAAGCCCTAAACTTGGGTCTTGCTTAGAGCCTAACGCTTTCTCAGGCTTCCCAGTCTAGAAAACGTCCTTGCTACTTGTCCAAAACTCTTCAATAACAATCCACTGCTTGAGCCAGTAGCTGCACTTACGTTAAATAACTCAGAAATAAATACCAAGATTAGTTACCATGATATCCATCCATATACTGCAATACTGAAAGGTAAAATTACCAAGTCTCCTAAAACCAGGTACCAGGTCTACGAAAGTAGCTGCTCCGTTGCACAGGATGTTAGTCAGGCGGTACCGGAACTGGTGTCCCATGGTGAGCAAGTGGTGAGCAATATACATGCAGTTGTTGTGGTGAATGGCTGCCAGCTGGGGTAACTTCTGAAGGTTCTCCCTGTCCCAGGAAGAGAAAATAGTGTAATTATTTAGGCCTGGCTCTGTTAACAGAACTGTCATGCCTACCCTAGAGAAACTCACTGCCTGTTCCAGACAGATGTTGCAAGTAACCGTGGGCAATGCCTGATTAAGACATCAGTCAGAATAAAAGCATTTAACCTCCTATCACAGCCACACAAGAACTGGTAAGAAAGCAGTTTCATGGCTAGCAAAATGGCACTTTGGAGCTTGAAGCGTGTGTTATAGCCACGCTGTTCCTAGCAATGGGCTTTCAAACAGGAAGATTCCTTGCTATAACAACGTTATGGTGAGGACAAGAGAGAAGTCCTCTTCAGTGACATCCCAGTGTTCCCTGACAGAACTGTGTACTTTCAGTCTCCATTGCTGCTCTTTTTTACAGGAAAAACATAATGAAAAATACCTGCATCAGACCTGGGGCCAAAGTTACGTGGCTGGATTCAAACACAACTGTTACAAGAACTGCAACTATCTCCTTGGTCATGAGACCGCCAACTCGGAAACTCTCAAGCACCTATTTTGCAGCAGATATGATTTAATAATAACTTAGGAGGACTGGTTTTTTGCCACTGGAGGAAGCCCTTAGCAATCTCTGTCTGTGGTGGACAAACGGGGCAGTTCCAATAGCACTATTCTCTCTAAAACAGGCCCCAGGCAATACATGCACACTTACACACGCTCACTTACTTGTGGTATGTTGGCACTACATCGTAGAACAGCTGGAATATATTTCGAACAGAGTAGAAGAGCTGCATGCAGCTACAAGGAAAATAAGGTTCACGTTAGTTTGTCAGTGGAATTGTCAGGTTCACAAGTGACCCTCAACCTCCTCCAAAACAAGGTTTTATTAGTAGAGAAGTGGCACAAAGAGTGGATTGTCAGCATCAATGACAGTGATGTCAACAAAGGCTGTGATGACCTTGTGTGTTCAGCGTGGAAAAGACGAGCTTCAGACCACACGTCAGAAGGGAGATATGAAACCCCAGGAACAAAGGGGACAGTGTCCTTTCCCCACCAGGTGTGCTCAAACAGCCAGCCCCCTCTCTGCCACGGTCCACTGAAGGGCATTCAGTACGCAGGCAGCTCTCCTGCTACACGGTTGTGGTCTCTGCTTTTTAAAGCAGACCATATATGGTTCCTCAAAACCTTTACGCGTTTTCTCTGCAGAGCCCTGCTAGATGCGGAGCTGGAGTTCTTGCCTTTTACCCAGCACAAAGCAAGCAAGAACTCATCTCAGAATGAGATGTTTCATCTGTTCATTCGTCTGTTTTGAAAAAAATAGATGGTTGTGATTTTTCTAAACGAGTGACAGCGTACGGTAAATCACTGAAGTGAACGCTGCAATCACAGACACACAGAATCGCTCGGTTGGAAAAGCCCTCTGAGATCATCACGTCCAACCGCTCCTGTCTACCCCCTAAACCATATCCTTAAGTACCTCATCTACCCGCTCTTTAAACACATCCAGGGATGGTGACTCCACCACCTCCCTGGGCAGCCTGGTCCAGCTTCTGACGACCCTCTCAGTACAGAACTTCCTCCTTATCTCTAACCTGAACCTCCCTTGGCACAGCTTGGTGCCGTTTCCCCTTGTTCTATCCTCCAATAGTGTTTTTCCTGATGAAAACACCGAAGCCATGAACTATGTTGTGCACACAACATGAGTTTACAATGTTTTCTCTGCTTTAATAGCTAAAATAGAATGAAGTGCACCTGAATGTTCCCTGAAAAGCTGCTTAACCTGAGTATTGCAGGGAACATAGTCCACAGCTGTTCCTGCTGTACCAGTCTACTGCACAAACCCAGAGATGCATCCACCGGCCAAAAGAGAGGATCATTTCAATGACTGATTCTAGTCTTTAAGTATCTTCTGTTCTTTTAAAATTCTTTTAATCTATTAACAGATGCTTGCTGTTGCTAAAGGCAGTAAGTATCTGACACCCAAGAGCTACCCACTGATACAGAATTCCTACCACTGGTCTGTGCTGGCTGTAGCCTCCAACAGCGTCTGGTAAGCCAGCTCCATCAGCTTCTCCACTGATGAACTGATGCGGCACGTGGGCAGAGAAAACGTGTACTGGCTCAGCTTAGTCTCATTCTCCAAATTCACCATGTCGTTGTGCAGAGGTTTAGAAGCTGTTTGCATTTTTAAGTGATCTCCTGGCCCGGGAACAGGAAGCCTTGGTAGGGCTACACAGGAATCAGGTGTGATCTATGGGAACACAAGAGAGAGGTATACTGTAATTCAGAGCCCACCGAAAGGAGACTCTTCAAGACTACAAATGACGGAGATTTAAGACGCAAGATAAACACAGGGCTGCAGAAGTTCCCTAAGACTGCTGGAAGTTTCCTGGCTTATGAACAACACAGCAGACCACGAAAGGGTCAGTGTGGTGTTGTATGCCTAGAAACAACTTTGTAAGTCATGCTCTAATTTTTCTTACACTTGTGACACTAGCTAGAAAAGCCTACACAAACAAACTTCGAGTATTTTAGAAACCTCTTGTTAATGAAATAACCCTCTTGAACACTGCTAAAAAAGGTTTGCATCAACAGTCACCTTCACGGTATCGTGTATTTCTGAGGTCATCAGGTTTCTGGCTGCCACAATCACATCCTGGCACTTCTTGTTAGCAAAGTGGGAATTGACGTTACGGGCGTATTTCAGTAAATCAGTCGCGTCTCCTTTCAGAAAATGCATGTTCTTCAAGGCTTTTTCAAATTCCTCTGTGGATTTAATCACCTGAGAAGAGCAGACACATATTCTGTATTAACTTAGTTTCCTAAAATCAGAGAACAAAATTAGAGTTGGGCATAAAATCTTCCACTCAGCTGAAAGCAAAGGATGAAACCAGGTTTTAGAGAGCAATAAGCATCCACCAGCTTTTCAGCAATCGTTTTGCCCCACCTCTATATACTGCTCTAGTTTGCTGCTGTTGGTTGGGATTGAATTCACCAGGCAGTTCTGAATGAGGCAGTCGGATAACTCTTCCCATATCATATCACCCAGCAGTTCTGCGAGTGTCACTCTGCAATCCTTTTCATCTTCAGGCTCCTCAAGGGGCACATCTGAATTCGAGAGAACAGAAATGGATTTTAATACATCTGCTTCCTTCACCAGCTTGTCCATGATCTTATTCTTCTTGTCCAGGCCATGTGGTGGGCCTGTGGAATCACCCACCCCACCAGGAGACAACTGAATTTACGGGTAAACTGAGCCTGCTTTCCCAGCACGTTTATTTCATGAAAGGCTAGCAAAGCCCAGGCCAATTTCTAGCCAATGGAAGATCCTGCATGTGCCCAGCCTGACTGAGGGAACTCCACGGATCCCATCGTGACTTCCACCTTGTAGACGTGTGGCAGGCAAAGATCTTCAAAGAACTGACTGGTTCATGAGGAAAAAACATTTACCAAAAAGTTAGTTTCTTGCTCCCTTTGAGCTATAGTACTTTCCTCCTTCGTTTTCCCAGTTCTGTGAATGCTGGGTCGTCGCTAAGTCCAGTCTGACAAGGTGCCAGGCTGTCCAAGAGCACAGCGTAGCAAGTTAACATTATAAGCTGCTTAGACCTTATGCATAATTCAATAGCACTGAACAACCAGACGTTCTGGAAAGCTTCTCCTCTGACTACGTGAACAATTTACTGGTCTCAGTCTAATTTCAAACGGGAGAAACTACCTACTCAGCAGGTATTTGTGGAGAACTTCAAACACAAGCTTGATCTTGTCAAAAACCTCCATAGGAGAGGCATGATCCAACTTAGGCTCCTCAGACTTAAAACGCAGGATGAGCACATCTGATTGTTCCTTTGTGACTGGCTGAAGAGAGGGGTATGAAATCAGCGGCTTGAGGATGTACTTCAGCAACAGCTGGCCTGAGAGACAAAGAAAAAGATGTTTCCTAACAGCAGGAGGCAGGCAGTTTGCTCCAGTAAGGCCCAACAGGGAGTATTTCGGAGCAGAGATTCTTTGCAGAAAGTGGAAGAAATGCTCTCCTGATTAGCTGCAGCTCTCATACAGCTATGTTTGTCTGCCTTACCGAAAATTTTCAGTTTGGCGTGCAGCTCTCCCAAGACAGCAAATGCCTGCAGCACAGAAGCAACAGGCGGGCCAGCAACCTCCTCCTCTTTGGACGGCACTGTGCCTAAGTGCAGTTCCGAATGCAACGCTGACTCCAGGCTGCTGCTCTCTAAAGGAAAAGAAGCAGCAGAAAACCACTCATCGTTTCAAGTTAAATCCAAAGGAAAAGGTTTTTTTTCTCTTCCAAACAAAAAGTTTGTGTTTCAATGAAGACAGCAACGTACACTCTTGAGCTGTTCTTGCAATCAGCTGCCTGCAACAAAAGCAGCAATCTGAAAACCTGTCAGAGAAGGTAAAAGTACCTTCCAAATTGGCCCAGAGGGGAAACGTGTTCAGGCTGAAATTTCAGAGGACTTGTCCAGCTACTACACTGCATCAGGCATTCAGTAACGAGCAACCTGAAATCTTGGCCCAACTGATTTCCTCAGGAGCAGAAGCTTTGAGGAGAGCATCCCTTTTCTGATACTTCACAAGACTAAAAAAGTACTCAGAGGCTCATAACTGTTTTGATCCCTGCTTCAACGTTTTCGAAGAAATACCACAGCTGAGGCAGGTGAACCTTCAGAACTGTTTAAAATCTACAGACTACACTGGACTGCTTACGGTGGCACCTACATACTCCAGGGGTGGAGTGACAGCCAAAAAATGCTGCCGCTCATCACTCCCATTAATTAGGTTGTGCAAACAGCAGAAAGCAACCTTAGTTCACCAGGACGACTATTTCCTATCTTGTCGGCGCTTGAAAACAGGCATTCAAATAGCGAAACAAAAAATAGTGAAACAAACTGCAGCTGAGCCTACCTTTTGAAGGAGGAAGCTTCCAGACAGCAAATTTCTGCCATTCTTCACCTAGATGGTAGAGCATGTTCTGTGTCTGCACTGTGAGCTCTGTGCTGAGCGCTTTCAGGATCTTCAGCTCGAAGCCCTGCCGGGATTGCAGCATTTTCAGGCTGCTTCGTGCCTGGTGTTAAAGACAAAACACAAAACGTGGGTAACTGGTGCCTCTGCTGACGAAAAGCAGCTTGTGAAATTTACTGCAAGTACACATGAACAATGTAGCCATACGCTTAAGAAGTCATTGTTACCTTTGCCAGTTGTTGAGCTGCGGCAACGTACTTCTTTTCCATCAATGCAGTATTGTACTTTTTAATAGCTGTATCAAACTGCAATAGTCAAACAGATTCACGTGTCACTACATATCTGCTCTTAGACTGACTTTCTAAAACAACGCAGCTAGAGACAGGGCAGCTGCAGACGGTTATTCAAAAGAGAAGTCCAGAGTAAAGCCACAGACTGAGCACCAGATTTTAAGCCACTCCTTCTCCTCACCTCTTGTAGCTTTTTCAGAATACTCAGAACCAGTGTGTCTTGCTCCAACTGCTGCTTCAGTTCAGTGAATTCAGCAACGGCAACATTTAGGTCTCGCTGAACCTAAAACAACAAACTTCTCAGCTCATTCACAGCAAGCAGATGTTATCAGACACACTTCCTCTTAAAAGTGATAATGATACGAGATTTAAAGTATTTCTGTCACTAGAATAATTTGTTGAGGAGGAAGAAAGCTCCATCCATTCTGCACCTTGCTAGGAAGATCTGGAAGCACTGGAAACACTTATAAACTGGTTTCTTTTTTAATACTCTACAGTTTTTCTAGCGCTGCTCACATTCTCCTTAAAGCCTTCCATGAACGTGCACAGCTATGATTTAGGCTTTCGTTCCACTGCGGGACCAACACTCGGCCGCTCCATTGCTGTGCCACACCTTCCTGCAATATACGAGGCTGATCCTTCTTCCTTTCTGAAGGAGGGACGTGTGACACACGTTTCCAGCTGCACAACAGAGCGCAAACACAGCCAATTCCTTAATGACAGTTCTGTAATTACACCCACCTCTGCAGCATGTGTCACCCAAAGGCATTTTTTAGGGGTAGTATCACCCACAGTTCTTACTCAGGACTCCTCCATCCCCTGCCCCATACCAAGCGTGGTGCCTACGGCTTTGGGGTCAAACTGGAGGCAATCTACCAGAGCCCCGAGGAAGCCCCCGCTGTCACCTCGTTCTCTATCCCCGCTTTCAGCAGGTCGATGTTGCTGGACAGCCTATCCACCTGCGCCACCAAGTCCTCGGCACTCTGCATGCTGGGCAGGAACTCGTTATACTTCTTGTTAATCATGTTGCAGACTTCTCCCTGTAACAGAAGGGGGATCACGGGGACACCGCCACGCTGGG
>NW_010188950.1:0-1615 GCF_000695765.1 Mesitornis unicolor | reverse complement strand
CTGTGATTCTGTGATTCTGTGAAAATAAATAGCAATAAATAGGAAGAAAAAAAACACTCTCAAAATATGCATAAATAGGGGAAATTATTTGTGACAGACTCAAACCTTCAAAAATCTTGAAACATTTTTAAAATTATTTTCTATCAGTTAAGAAAAACTCAGATAAAAATAGTTTTGTAATTAAGTTACTGAGGTAGCACTCAGGAAACTGCAGTTTATTTATTGCCTCTGTCAGATTTTCTATGCAATTAGAGAAAAATCCCTTAGATAATGGGATTTAAAGGCCCTGATTGTAAAATGAAGACAGCAGTATTTCTCTCTCCACCACTTATTTCCAATCACGTTCCTTTAGACTGTGTTCATTAGGTACAGAAAGCAAACATGAAAAGATGATTCAGTACATCCATGATCCAACATGGGAATATGGGCAAGTCAAGTTCTGGCTCTTGTATTAATGAATATTATTTATACGAAAGGAAGCAATTTTACTGGAGAAAATTAAAACTATCTCATGCACATGTGAAGACTGTCATGCTTATCTTCAAAAGTGGCAAGACCTACAGATTGCCAAGCTAGTTGTGTTCCTTGGTGTAGCCCAGCATATAAGATTTCTGCTGTGACTATTAAGAGGCATTGTGCTGACCTGGTTGTGCAGGGTCCCAGGACTATTCCAGTCTTGCATTGACCTTAGATGATCTCAGCTTGCTTTGGCTGTTAACAAAGGCCTTTTCATCCAGTGGCTATTGCCTAAATTGTTTCAGCTTAGCTCTTATAGTATTATATATGGTGAAGATCTGACAACCTCTGTAATCACTGAGTAACAAACATTAATCTTTTATGTTAATTTGGGCTGAGGAAAGAAATGAATAACTAAGCTAATAGTTAATTTAAGGTGATTTAGGTTTCGTAGGAATCAGTGAAGAAAGAGCAAGAAGGAAACTATTAGAAAGCTTATAAGAACATCCCCAAGAAAACTGAAAATGAAGAGGGTTGAAATCAAAGTAATCATTATATTACTCTGGATTACTGTTTTATTAGGAACTTTATTATTTAGCAACTCCTTAAACTCCCATTATTCAGGAAAACTAAACTGGTTCACTTTGTGAGATGTGTCAGTCTGATTTAATGTGGAGGTCATAGGGAAGATGGGACCTCTGGGGCTATTTTGGCTGTCCTTGTACGGAGAACACATTGAGAACAAGTAGAATGGAGTATATAGTTGTGTAAAACCCATAAGACGCCAGAAAGAAAAAAGCACTCCCTCAGAAGCGAGATAATACCGGTCCTGTGGTTTGAGCAAGAGCCAAGAAATAACTAAGTCTACGCAAGAAGAAAAAATTAACAAAGGTTACCAAGAGAACCTCCCCTGCGACCCCCCCCACGACCACCAGCAAGGGACACTGCTCAAGCGCGGATGGGAGGAGAGCTAATTATAATATGAAGCGGGGATAGGTCATGCATATGTATAAGCGTATTGCGAAATTCCATGAATATGTATTAGTTAAAGAAATATAAACCCCAAAAGAGACCTGTACGGCGCGTGGATTGAGGGATCAGAACAAGATTAGGACAATCTGTCCCCATGCGCCCAGCGCTGTTTGCTTGCCTTTACTCA
>NW_010188949.1:0-5554 GCF_000695765.1 Mesitornis unicolor | reverse complement strand
GCCCCATACTCAGTCCCTATGTTACTTGAATTAGACTGATAAATAACTAGGAGACTGCAAGGAAACTCTTCCCTTTGAAACTTACCTGCTGTAAGGTTAACAACAGATGCAGTTCCTGCAGTGATAGCATCAACCTGAGAGTGTATTTCATGTTTTGATTCATCAACCTTGTTCTGAACCCATACTCTTGATGCCTGAAGAACAGTAACAAAAATAAGAATTAAGGATTGCTGTGAGCTTTTGTAGAAGGAAATACTATGGAAATCTCTCATTCCTTCATGAACCTTTGCAAGTGAAACAGAGGACAAGCACCAAGCTCTTAAAATGAAATACGAAAGCAAGCCTTTTCTCTTGCTCAATCATTCATTACAGAATTGCTATCTCATTTCTGTAGCTGCCCTTTTAAGGTAAATGCCATATACAGTGCATCCATGAAGGCTAAACACTTGACTAACAGTCCCCCATAAGGAATAGTCTCTTGATCTGTCCTCCTGCACTAACCTGGATCAGGAATGACAGAATCATATTTCATTCTTATTTTTCAAGTGTCCAGGAGGCAGTCACTCCTACCATAAATCTTGCCCATTGTTCACATTTAATTATACATACGCACATGAAACAAATAGGATTCCAGACATGGTTATGCAAGAAAGCCTCCTACATCTAACTTCAGAAGACTGATTACAGTGAGGTGGAAAACTGTACATTAATTCCTTAAGGAGAGCACTAAATTTGTATTTCATTTTAAAAGCTTTAGCAATACTACTTTAGGTCCAAGGACATGATGTGTAAGATTTATTTCTAGAAGGGATTACAAAACTCACCATGTCCTGCCCTAGAGGTGGTAGGTTATCAACTTCACTGAGGTCTGCTTGTGCCTGTTGAACAGCGTGCATGCTGGTATTAATAGTCCCCATTAAGGCCTGCTGAGCTGAGGTCTGAAAGGCAAAACCAGGAAATGGCTGTGTGCTATGTTCCAAACAGATGTTACAGGTGCATGAAGAGACAGTGAGTGACAACAATCCAACAATCACACCAGGCCAGCTCAGATAGCCAGCTTCTCCTTGGTGCAATGGAGAAACCAAAGCTCTCTAACACTCCTCTCAAGAGTCTTGTTTCTGCCTATGCCATTTTATACTGCACTTGCACACATTTATAAAATGCCAAACTTTCTCAGCTCCAACAATGCCCAGCAGACATGCACAAAAACACCAAGCTGTCTTACTGACTTGCATTCTAGGAATATGAAAACTGAATGCGCTTCTAGGATATCACCTTGTAACAGCCTACCAATGTAATCAAGGACAATTCTAAAACTTATTTGCCATCAGTACGCATAAGCTAACACAAAACTGCAGAGTTTTAGGCAGAGCAGGATGGCTATCTGTATTGCACGTCTGTGGCAAGGTTTTAGCTGCAGGGATGGCCTCTGTGAGAAGAGGTCTGGGGCTGTCCAATGCAGGGCACAGCTGGTATCAGACAGCTCCAACAGATTCACTGCAGGACATAGCAAAGCCCAACAGCCAAGCTGATGGCACCTCTGGAAAAACATTATTAAGAAAGGGCAAAACACCACATGACCATGAGTAGTGAAAAGGGGGGGGAAATAAATTCAAGAAACAACCCTGCAAACACCAATGACTGAGAAGGAGGTGTTCCAGGCCGCAGAGTGGAGATTCCCCAGCAGCCCATAGGAGAGATCAGAGTGGAGTAGGTACTTCCCTGCAGCCTGTGGAGAAGGCCATGCTGGAGATATCTAGATATCTATCCTGCAGCCCACAGAGGACCTATGTCAAGATAAAGCATTTCTTAGTCTTATTTTCTACCCCTCTCTGTCTTGTTGAGGAGCAGGAGTGAAAGAGCAGCTGGGCGAGCATTTGATTACCAGCCAAGGCCAGCCCACTACACATACTACACTTCCAGTGGTATGTCATGGTCTTAAGCATTGATTATATTCTTTACAGCCTGTTTAGGCCTTTTGATAGTCATTTAATTTAAATGAGAAAACTCAGCATCAGCTTTAAGCCTGTAAAAAAAAAAAATCTAAATCGGTGGGCTAGTGATAAGCTAAATGTAAGTTTTTTTCCTTAAAATTGCTTACTTTTGGCGGTCTTTATACTTTTTTTCTGACCCCGAGATACTAGTTTAACTACTTCGAAGTAAAGAGAAGGCTAGAAGAGCCAGCCTTAAGGAAAATGAGGAAATAAGTAAAAATATGATAACCTAAATATTTCAAGGATTCTCAAAACTTACGTTCAGTAGGACAGCCAGGAAGCCACACTCGATATCCTTCTCCTGCTGTTCATATCATTTATAACATCCTATTTCTGACTACTTGCTGCACAGACAAGTTACAAATGCAAAACCAAAACAAGTTTAAAGTACAAAACAAGAAGGTTCCTCACAAGTGGGGGCATATGTCCTCTGTGCATCTGACCGATTGTGACTTGTTGCTGGGGAGAAGGCATGATGCCAATGTTGAAAGTCTCCGGGCCACTCGACCCTGAACGCATAACAGCTGGTAGTGCCACAGAACCGTGCTCCACCTTCCCTGTTCGGTTGAATTGCTGCTGCAAGATGGTAGACCTAAAAAGCCAAAAACAACAACCATCACCATAAAAAAAAAACAACTCCCATGAAAACAAAACAAAAAAAGGCCAACAAATAAAATCACAGAAAAACAAAAAATCCAATACAGAGAGAATTAGTTAGCTCCTGCAAATCAAGTTCTGCTGGATGTTCTGCCTTTAGGACTTTAAATTGCATTTCACACCATTTGGAAAAGCGGGAAAAATTTAGTCTTTTTTTCTAACCATTTTCCAGTGTATTAGGAAAAAAAAATTGACTGGGGCTTTTGGCAGATCAATTATTAATAGCACTAACAAGCAAGCACTAATGAAAGAAGGCAGTGTGCAGTTTTGGTATATGTGGTACAATGTCTTTGCCACACTAAGAGGCATGACAGACAGAACCGAAACATGTTTATGGCAATAACAACTGCTTAGTTTTGGTCATATCATAGGCTGATCAACAGAAAATAGAAGCATGAACCCTGTGGAAATGCTTTCAGTAAGGAATCCCTAGATTTGGGATAAAAGCTAACATTCTTTCTTCCATCATTGTACACAAATGCACGCACAGTATTTGCTAATCATATGCCAGCCTATCAGGCTGGGAGACAGGATATTTTCAAGAACAATAAAACTACTGTCATGCATAGTCATGAACCACTGTGCCACTTTGGCAAACTGCTCATATTTAAATATGGTTCAAGCTTTAACAGCAAGAAGCATTGACAGCAATTCCGGCTTTGACAACAATCATCTGCTGTGGAAAAAGAGTAATTTCAATTGTGAAAAATTTTGTATTCATCTATTAAAAGTTCCGGGCTTCTCTGCACAGCACTTAGGTAACAGAATATTCTGGAAGTAGGTTGGAAAGTGCAATGTCAAAAGAAAGCACATCTGAACACGTGTGATCTGTCAAAAACTGACATTTCACAAAAGGTCAGATTAAATATCTAGTAAGTTTAACTCCTATAAACTGTATGTTTAACAATAAATCAAATAGATCTTTCACACACACACTGCTGACACTGCCATTCTTAGAGTTCCAAGAGGAGACTTGAGTGGGATATTACAGCTTATAACATCATGAAGCTATTTTTATTTCTTCACTGCAAGGCAATATTTAATATTGCTTTTCAAGAGCATGGCCAGCTCTACAGCTCTATGTTTTGCTATGTTCAGTTATTCTCCCATCAGAACCATAGCCTGACCTACTAGTACCAAAATCTTACCTTTATCCACTCCACACATCCCATTGGTTTGTCTAAAGTGGTTTGATGAAATAAGCCAGCTCTGTTCATGACACAGGGTACAATTAAACTAACAGGAGTCAAATTTGCAGGAAACCATGAATCTAGCAGACATAAGCCACTAAAACTTTGTAAATCCTAGCTCTTTGCATGAAGATCAAAAATCTAATATAACATGACATTTTCAGCTCCATATCATTACTACCCTGTCCCTCCTCCAGCACTGTACTGAATTACAGCTTAAGTTCCTTTGTTCAAGGGTCAAGTTACCACAGACTCGTACCACTGCCGGTTGCTTAACCAATTTTAAGTCAAATACCTGCTCTTCAATCCTTGAATGAAGCTAGAAGCCTGCTGAATAGCTGGGGAATAGGCAACTCCTTCTATTGAAATAGGCTGTAGAAAATTATTCTTTAACAGTAATAACTATATTTCATTTTAAAAAAGCTGCCATGGCTAAAAGGTGTCACTCTTAAGGAACATTTCCTCCTGTTGTATACACTCACTTCTTAGGTGAAACAGATTCTTCCAACATGGTTGATTCCTCATCACCTTCAAGCCCAAATCTATCTTTGCTTTGTTTCTGGAAGGAGAGGGGGGGAAAAAAAAAAGGTTAAACAACATGTGTCGCTTTTTCCTTTCTCACCACCATTTCCTTGCCATTTATCGGAAACCTAGTAAAATAATTGGCACAGTCTTACCCAGTGCTGAATACCACACGCCTCGGCAGCATCTGACAATACAACCTCCACCTCAGAAGAGGTGCCCTTCAGCATCTAACAGACCAGGTTCTAAGTCCTGGGAGATTAAGTGCACAAAGGAAAAAGGCCTATTGGTGCCTTTCTGAACAAAGTGGTATAAAGAAAGTGCTGAGATACTGTCTTTTCACTGAGAAGATAATAAAAAGATCTGAGGTTTGAGTGATGTGCAGCAACAGCAAATCCTGGCACTGACAGGACAGGTACCATCCCCTTTCCCATTCTCTTCTAACTCAGGAATATCAGACTGACTCAGCTAACTAGAACCCAGATACAAGTCATATTTAGCATCCTGAAATGTTACTGTATGGTGCTACCTACCACTAGGAAATACATATCCATAGGAAAGATGAGAAATTTAATACTGTATCTATACCTCAAACTTACGGACAGTCTGCACATCTGAATTTGAGGAAGTTTTTTACAGTGATATAAGGGAGGTAAATATATACTCAGCTAACTAGAACCCAGATACAAGTCATATTTAGCATCCTGAAATGTTACTGTATGGTGCTACCTACCACTAGGAAATACATATCCATAGGAAAGATGAGAAATTTAATACTGTATCTATACCTCAAACTTACGGACAGTCTGCACATCTGAATTTGAGGAAGTTTTTTACAGTGATATAAGGGAGGTAAATATATAGAAAGCAACTTACGGACAGTCTGCACATCTGAATTTGAGGTAGTTTTTTACAGTGATGTAAGGGAGGTAAATATACAGAAAGCAAGTAAGTCTAAACCACTAGAAACAAGAAGAAACTACTGTAAGTCATAAAAGTAGTGCCCTGTAAAAACAGTCCATTTCTGCTTGTGAGCCAGTGCAAAGGTGCTGTCTATTTTCCATCTTGTTATGTGATTTGTAGTCTGCATATATAAATATATACACATATAAATAGAGAAATATCCACTATGACCTTGGATACAATAAATGGATACTCCTCATGCACATCCATATACTCTGTCCCCCTAAC
>NW_010188948.1:34005-35082 GCF_000695765.1 Mesitornis unicolor | reverse complement strand
ATATATACTTATATGTATATATAAGTAAAGGATATGTATAAAATATATATAACGATGTATATATACCCCTAGATGTACATAAGGATGATAAAGCTCAACAGCTGGAGGGCTCAGGTCCAGATGTGTCCAAGGTGTGACCAGTGGCCAATCACCTCTAATGGGTGGCCACGGGTCCCATGGGTCATCCCAGATCCCAGTTCCAGGGAAACACTCCTTTCAGGCTTGCTCACCACATCACTCAGTGCTTATGTGTTGTGTCCTAATTAACATTTCATCATCTTAATAAAAAAAAATAAAATAATAGCTGTCCTTTCCCAAAGGGCTCAAACCCAAGGAAAAGGTCCTCAGCACTGGCCATGTTACACAGAAAAAAGGACAGAGCAGTCACCAGTGAGACCAGGCAGAGCTGTCTGATGTAAAACGTGAAATATTTGTGTATGTAAGCCCTTTAGTGCATTACTACCACAAACATTAATTGTTTCAAAAAGCAAGACCGATTCTCTGATTCAAATGCCAACTGATCTCCACCTGACACAGAGCCATGGCATACACAGAATTTTTTTGTAGTTTTCTAAATCCCGGCACCTCCCACCATTTCCCTGCTGTGGTTCCCCCCTTGCAGTGAGCACTTTGATACCGCTCAGACAAAAACCGCTCAAAGTTCATCTCTCTGCATCCTTTGGTGGGGAGCAAATTAATTGCTTCAGATCCCTCACGAGGCATTCACCACATAAGAAAGCAACTACCATTAAGCATAATTTTTCTCTTAAAACAATATATCGTAGCAGTTATGACTACAGATGCTGGAAATTATCGGCCTAAACATTAAGATGACTTGCTGAAAGTGTTTTCCCAGACAGACAACTAACTGACTGTTAATAACTTTGCAACTTATGGAGCAATGACTAAAATCTGAACTGGGTTGGAAGAAGTCAGTGGGAGTATTATGGCCACGTCCATCACAGTGATGAATTTCATTTGCTTATCTGTTCGCAGATTAATGTTTTGAAGTGTGCAAGGCTGGAAACATCAATTATAAGGGTGCGTTGCTGAGCACGACAGCACTCATTAATAAGC
>NW_010188948.1:29696-33974 GCF_000695765.1 Mesitornis unicolor | reverse complement strand
GCCCCTGTCATGGGAAAGAGTCCGAGTAAGCACTGGTGATGTAAAGCAGAAAGATAAGACTGAAATTGGAAAATTATTGTGAATTGAAGTGAGCACTCATAAAGTGCAATGAAATAATTGATGGGATGTGAGAAATGGCATGAGAACGATTTCTTTTTCCTCTTCCATGCTGTTCATAGGAATAAATCACATTAAAAAAACCCATTCCATGAACAAACCAGCTGTTGCTGTTCACACCATGGCCCTTGTCCTGCTCCGCTTTGGCCAGGTTGAGTCAATTTATAGGAAAATTTCATTTACTATTGCTCTGAACAGCAGTGAGGGATGCAAATTCCCTGCCTGCACAGGCAGAGGAGAGCCCTTCCAACCAGACTTCTGCTCTGTTTCTAGTACCAAGAAAATGAAATAAAATGCAAAATTCTCCTCTGTGTCAAGTTAGAAAATACTATTAAATTATGAGATTGTAAGGCTTTTCAATGTCAGTACTTCCCTGGAGATGTGGTATGTACCAAAATACTGTACACTGAATGCTGAGAATAATTTATGATATATCCTATCCCATTTCCCAATATCAATTTGGGATTAAAAAAAGGAAAAAAAAAATCTATCTCCAAGTGCCTGGAATTTAATAAAAATATTTATTTGTGGTTTGGAGTTGAGCTAGCAACTTGAGTGGGAAGCAGCACATCACCAGGCAACCACTTCCTCAGTCCCCTCTTTCCTGGTGGGGTGGGAAGACAATTGGGAGAGTGAAAGTAAAGAACTCATCAGCTGAGAGAAAGACTATTTAATGATTAAAATAAACAAAGCTTAAATAATAATAATGCCAGTTAATTGTAACAGGAACACCGACACTAAAGCAATCCCAGTCCCGCTCAGCTCACACGCCCAGTCCCTGTCCATACAGCAACGCCAACGCCACAAGGGAGATGGGAGCCTCAGGAACCAAGACGGGCGCCAGCACCAAGGGAAGGGAAGGGATTGAAGGAAGGGGCTGTCTGTGGGGGACCTCAGCTGGACTGAGGCCCTGGGACAGAGTGACTTTGACCATAAGATTCCAGTTTACCCTTGAGAGAATAAACAGGAACAAGAAGAGCCACAAGGTATACAAGTTTGTCGAAAGTGCTGACAGCAGACTGAGGTGTATGTGTTCCTTTGGCGGAAGTGCTGAGTTGTGATGAGCTGTAAACATAGTAACTTTGAACCAATGAGAAGAAGACACACCAGGGGAGAGAGTACAAACAGATGAGGAAGAAAAATAATAAAGATATAAGCTTTTTGTGCTTCGCCAACACTTGTTGTCTTGTCGCTTTGTCCATCCCGACTGTGACAGGTGTCCCCTGCAAACTCCCCAATTTCAGTGCTGAGACTATTATGGGATAGATCCATCTGCATTGGTCAGCTGGGATCACACTGGATCATCTGTGCTGGGGCACCTGTACAGAAAGCCTCAGGCTCTCACTGCCCATCCTCTGTGCAGAGAAGGAAATGACCAAAGGAAACCATAAATGATAAACACAGGAGCTGGGGAAATTAAAAACAAACCCTGAGCAATGTAAACATTTGCTGTGAGAACCAAAACACAAACCCCATCAGCTGCTGCAAGGAAAACAGCTCCATCCCAGCACACCCAGTACAACCAGTTCTCAGGCCTGGCGGCAGCACCCCTGCACCTGAAAACACCAACAGGGCCACCATCTGGAGGGGCAGCAAATGCCACCCAGCTGTGGACAGCAGCCAGCCCAGGGGTGCTGGGGGGGCTGAAAGGGCAGTGCCACGAATTGCTGCAGCTCAAATGCACCAACGCTGAAACTCGGTGGGGCTTCCCACAATAATTCCCATTTGAATTATTTGCAGAAATGCCCATCAGCACTTTTCATAACCCTTGTATTTACAGGGAGCTTATGCTGATCTGTTAACCTAATTTATGCTTCAAAATAAGCGTGCATTTTTATAGTGCTGTAAACCCCATGTATTTTATGCAACTCACATCCACATTTGAAAATATTAAAACTAAGTCATTTATAAACCTCCATGTCCCCAGGAATTCTGCATCTGGCTCACATAAGAAAGCTTTTAGTAAATATTAGAGATAAATATTTTTCTTAGGGAATACATAGACACGACGTTTCATCTTTCCTGTTCGACTGTGCAGCATTTCATCTTCCTTAGCTTGTTTTTAGTTCTGGAGATTTCCCATGGCAATGTGGGAGAACTGAAATCGTGTTATGTGAAAGATATAGGCATCAGTGTATGTAAGTGTATTTATGAGACATTGCTTGCACATCCTGCTCAATAAAGTACATTCACAAGCAGGAGAAGTAAATTGTGTACCAGGACATTGGTGAATGAAGATGAATTTCAGGAGATAATTTGTTTTTCTCCCCGTTTGTTTTGGTGATGTCTCACAGCCTGGGGTACCCACACCTTGCTCTGCCAAGATCTTTAACCAAAAATGGGAAAAAGCCAAGTAAAAGAAACATAAATATGAGACTGCCTCGTGGCCAAGGCCATTCCTGATGGGTTTTCAGCAGATGTCTTAACTTGACTTACTGATAGACATAACAATAGGTGAGAAATCTGCTCTGGATATCTTAGGTTATGGGATCAGCTTCTCCAGGAAAGGAAATGCGTGTGAAACCACGCTTGAATGCCTGTTTTCTGCTCCCACTGTGCCATGATGCCTGGTATATCACCACACCTGTTGTGTGTGATACCTCAGCTCAACTCTGCTGAGGTAATGGTGTACTCACACCATTAAACCTGTGTTTTCTTCCCCTGCATACGATGCAGCATATGCAGGCACTGCCAGATGAACTGGTTCTCAAAGACTTGGACTGAGGAGGTTTGCAAGGGCATTTGCCTCCCCTGGTGTTGAACATACATCAGGAAGATGAAGAATCTGGTTCAAGGCCAGTGTAGCTCTGAAAAACTCTAGTAACTCCATCTGAGGCAAGGAGGATGGTTTTCGATTGTTTGGGTTTTTTTCTTATTCAGTAGGATATTAAATAACCACAATACAGCCCCAATTTAGGACCAGGAGCATGGAGAGCAAGAGGCTGAGCTGATGGAAGTCCTGATCCCAGCATGGGCTCATCCTCACGTGTGAGGAGTAGGGTCAGTATGAGGGAACATGTGGTGGTCTCCAGTGATGATGCCATGATCAGGAGGCACCTGCACATGAGTTGCCATGGGATGCTAATATAGAGCCTAATAAATGGGATTCACCTAGAAAAAAATACCTGAAACCATTTCTACCACTCATGATGGATCTGGGTTTAAAGTGACATCGAATGCTGTAACTGGATAGTGTGTAGTCCTCTCCAAGGAGCTGCAGGCAATCCGAACAGCTCGCTGGCTTTCACAAGAGTGGCCTTATCACACTAGGGACCACTGAAACACTGATTGCCAAAGGTCGTTTAGCTTTAGAGAAGCCATGCTTCACATCTGAAAATCAGATAAAATGTAAGAAAAAAAAACATCCCAAACTGACAGATAAATTGGGGGCTGGAGATCTCCCAGCTGGTGACACGAAGCAAGACAAGCAAGCAGAGCAATTTTGTAAGAAAGGTGTGCTGAGAAACGAAGAGATGCAAACGTAGATTGACAAAGCTTAAAGTGTTGGAGGTAGAGATGAACAAGTTCACTTCTATATGTGAAATATATAGTACGGAGAGAAGCATTTGGAGAGCGTTGTCGTTGTATGAACCTCAGTTATCAACATTATGAGTCAGTTATCAGCATCAAGCGATGTAGAGGGTAGAGGTTGGTCCTACAAGAGGAGCAGTCACAGCTCGTGTTCCTCTTTCTCTGAATTTACATCTTTGTAAATTCCATCTTCGGGCAGAAGATGTCTGAGATTCACAAAGTTACGATGTTTTGGAGCAATTATGAACCTTCTCTTTTGCAGACTCTATACTGGAGTATGCATGGTCAGCTCACAGCCCAGAATATGAACTGACCTGTCTGCCTTAGCAGAACATTGATATAAAAGAGAGTCAGCTCAATTTTAATACTTGCAGAGAAGATAAGGTCAACCAGATGTTACTTTAGAAGACTAAAAGCACTTGATATAGTTGGTTTATCTACAAATGATGTCTTCTGAATATTTAGTTTCATGTGTATCACACTGCACTGATGTTTTTAGCTCTGTGCAAAACTCTCGTGCTGCAGAAGGCAGAGTTAGAACTGCAATCTGCTGCAAATGCCTTATTTTTTCAGAGTAAGACCATGACCCATAACAGGGAGATCGTCCCCTTGCAACGCACTCTTCAGCAG
>NW_010188948.1:24594-29665 GCF_000695765.1 Mesitornis unicolor | reverse complement strand
GGTTTTCAAGAGGTAAAATCACTGAATCACTGAGGTTGGAAAGGACAAGGGGTAACGGACACAAACTGGAACACAGGAGGTTCCACTTAAATTTGAGAAGAAACTTCTTCTCAGTGAGGGTGACAGAGCACTGGAACAGGCTGCCCAGAGAGGTTGTGGAGTCTCCTTCTCTGGAGAGAATCAAAACCAGCCTGGACGCCTTCCTGTGTAACCTCATCGAGGTGTTCCTGCTCCGGCAGGGGGATTGGACTGGATGAGCTTTTGAGGTCCCTTCCAATCCCTAACGTTCTGTGATTCTGTGATTCTGTGATCACCAAGTCCAACCATCAACCCAACCCCACCATGGCCAGTAAACCATGTCCCAGATGCTCTGACATAGAGAGGGTCTTCATGGACATCCTCATTCTGAAAACAGCCTAAAAAACTCCTTTCTCTGCAAAACAAAAATTGAAACCATGTAGGGAAGAACAGGGCAGTGTACTTTTTAATCAGAAAGCTACATGATTAAATCTCACTTGAGTGCATTTAAAATTCATAACACTCAGTTGGGACATTTGGCTCTTGGGAACAGGATAATTATTCCAAATAAAGCCCCATGCCTGCAGCAACTTTTGGAAGGGACTTGGTCCATTGGTCAACCGGAGTGATGAGAACAGGAGGGATGGGGTCAGGAGGGATGGGAACACGGAGGGATAGGGACAGGAGGGATGGGGGGCAGAAGAAATGGGGGCAGGAGGGGTGGGGACAGGAGAAATGTGGGGCAGAAGGAATGGGGACAGGAGGGGTGGGGACAGGAGGAATGGGAACAGGAGGGATGGGGACAGGACGGATGGGGGCAGGAGGGATGGGAACAAGAGGGATGGGGGGAGGAGGGATAGAGGACAGGAGGGATGGGGTCAGTAGGAATGGAGACAGGAGAGATGGGGGGCAGAAGGACCGTGGATGGTGCCCCCCCAAGCACTCACCCCCAGGTAATGCACTGCAGTCACAGCTTTTCTCATGTCTGATGGGTTTATAATATTGCACCCGCCTGCTGCTATATCAAAATGATGCACTGCAAATGATAGCCTATTATTTATCTACTGATTATCTGCTCAGCTCAAGTGCATTTCTTGATCCATCTCATTTTATATGACTTTTCTGTCTGCAGTTTGCTATAACTGGAGGCATTACTAGAGTTAAATCATTAATGACTATTTTTTTCTCATATTTCTTAATTTCCCTCAAAAGCTACACCATTTTTTAAGATGTGCATTTATAAAGGAATTCTTAATATGTTTAAAACATGATTTATTCATAAAAATGCCCAGAAGAAATTATTCGGGGAAATAAAACAGGAGGCACTGCAGGTGCAGTTGGGATGAATGTGGCACCTGCTCTTCACTTGCTGTCTCACTGCCATCTCATTGCATTTTAGAGATTAGCTGTTGCTTTTCTCTAAAACACTCGTGCAAGCCCCAGAATGGGCAGGGTCTCTTCAACAGACCAGTCTCTGCCAAAATAGCCATGAGGGACGCTATGCCAAAGGAAAGGGGAAAGAGAGTGAAATCTACTGTCGTTTGGTCTGGTTTTGAACATTAAATAAATGTCTGAAATATCTTCTATGATCCATAAATTGCTCACTTAAAAGCGCAGTGTGTCTCAAATATAAATGAATTAATATCTGAGGGAATAAACTAAGCGTGTATTAAAATTCTAATTTTCATGGCATTTTATGAGTTATTAATGAGTTCGCCCACTTCTATTGAAAAGCAAGAAATACTTTCCATTTGTTATAAAATTATCAAAAAATTCACACTTGTGCAATAGTACTGTATGGTTTTACTTTGAATCTCAGTATTTCGCTAAGATTGTAATCTTAACTCTCATTTCTCAGTTCCTTCACAAAGACCCAATTATTTGACCATCTTAGTTTGAATATTCTTCTCCTGACAACTATTTTAACAAGATTTTTCTTGTCAGTCTGTCTAAAGATTTTAAGACGAGATGAGGATTTCTAGGAAGCCCTTTAATTGTTCCTGGAGGGATGCTCACACTTCTGGAGTGGTCCTGACAAAAAATGGTATTTTTCGGATATGTCGTGCTCAGAAACCCCCTGACCACAGGCACTGCAATGGCACCTGACCCCAGAGCAGTGGATCAGGATAACGAATGTCATTTAATTGGACCCTAATACTGAATCTCCCAAGAATGGTACTTACAAGTACTGGGGGGTGGGGGGGTAAGCCCATAATCTGAAATAATAAAAAGACATCATTTGCTGTATGCAAAAGGTGTGATTTTGGAGATTCCTTGTTTTTTGTCTATCCAGAGACAAAGGGAAGAACCTCAACAAGCCATTTATCCTAAGCACCGGTGTTTGCCCTGCTGTCTTTACCCGTTAATTAATCCCCTCATTTACCCCACACCATTTCCCCATGAGCTCTAGGGAAGCTGCCCCCTGTGCGTTTGATATCAGAGACCATCGATTTAATGGCTGAAAACCTTCCCTTCAGGATCACCAGCCAGGCCATTAAATTCATATAAAATATGAATATTAATTAAAATATGAATATTAATTGATACACTTTGAAGTTCAAAAATGGTTGGGAGATGGACCAATTCATCTACGCAACCACCAAGCACATCCAACGTGGCCACGGCACTGCCAGGGAGGGGGCACCCACAGCTTCCCTGAGTGACCAAGGCCTCATCACCCCCATGGCCCCACACGTGGTGCACATCAGGTCCTCAGCGCTCCTTTAATCTCTCACTGACTCAACGAGAAGACAGATGTGTTGGCGTACATTTGGTCAGTGGGTTTCACACCTCTGGGCTGCAGGAAAAATTAGAAGTTTTAAAAAAAAGACTGAAAAATAGAAATATTTTGCGTTATTTGTAGCTCTGTGGTAGCATCTTTGTCCTGGCTTCTCTGGTTTGTCCATATCCTCTGGTTTGCCCCTGGGTCCTCTGCACCATCCTTGCTGACTTTCAGGTTTATATTTTCCAGTTCTTCCCTCCTCTCTTACCCTTTTCTTACAGTTGTATCCCCATCACTTCCAGTCTATTTTCCAGTTGTTTACCTAAAACATGAGGATGAACCGGCTGTATGTATACCCATGCATCTGGGAGGGCAGATTTTCAGAAATTATTAATTTAGCTGACTGATGACAGATTTTCATGTGTCAAGTGAAAGGCAAATCCCTGGCAGTGTGACACTCTCGTTCATTAAGTCCCAATTGCAGGGAACAGCGATGCCGAAGTGTTAAAAAAACCCATAAAAATCTAAGAACTGCTTAGCACATGCAAAATAACAGATTTTTCATGAGGAAAGCTACCTTTAACCAGAAATTAGCCTGAATTTGAAGATATTCACCCAATGACCCCTCTCTTTCTATAACACATCCCCCTTGCCACTGAGGCGTGTGTGCATGGGTGCGATACGACCAAACCCAACCCAAGGCCCGTCCTAATGTTCCAGGAGGGCCCTGAAGGCTAAAGATGCATTGCGTCAATACATCATCATCAACACATCATCGCCAATGCATCATCGTCAACACATCACTGTCGCGCTGTTGCCCTGATGATGTATTGGTGTAATATATCTTTGGGGCATGCAAAGGATGGGGCTGTCTGGGAAGAAGCAGCCCAAGAGCTGCCGCAATTCAATTACGGGACAAAAAGCAAAGAGGATTTTTAAAATCTTCCAGCTAAATCCTCAAAAACAAACAAAGCTCCATACGAGCACAGCCAATGTCAAATATTTGGTTCCACTTGCACTCCTGCCAACGAGCCACCATTTTTTCTGATGTTATCCACACATGACAGAAATAAGAAGTATTTTGTTGAAGTGCAAGTGCTCTGAACCCAGATTTTCAGGCTGCAAATACTTCACTGAAATGAATTATTATCAGATTTGCAGGGCTTTGTGTGTGTACAGTGTGTGAGCTTGTCTTTTTAAAGCTCTGTCTCTTGGTTCAGCATAGTTTTAAAACTGTAAGTTTTAGAAACAAAATATTCTGACTTTTCTCTTTTGTCTTACTAAATTCTGAAAACCGAGTAGATAGCATTGCTGGCGAGGGTTATTCCACACCAGTTTCCCTCCAATGTATTTGCAATTGTGCAGGATGTAAATTTTGAGAAATGAGAAGCTGCCCCCATCCTTCCTCCCCGATCTCCTGCCTCTGCGCAGTGAAGCTGCTGCCAGCACTGGTCAGGCTGTGCGAAGGATTTCTCCGTCAAACTCCATTTTCCCAACTTTGTTATTCAAAGTCCAATTAGCAGGTACTGACAGCCAAAAAGGCCTCTTTTGCTCAAGCCGCTTTGTCCCAAATAGCTTAAAATTGGTGATTATTGTTCATGGGTTTGAGCCTGTGATGCCTGGAGTCCCTGTGCTGTTACATCCCTCTCCAAGTGGTCCCATCTCCATTCCCCGGCTGCTTGGTAAGAGCTCTATGAGTAACGAAGGGTTTGGTAAGAGCTTTATCGGTAACGAAGGGTTAGCTCATATGGAGATCACTTCATAAGGGCAATGTCCTGCAGGAGAGGAACCGTTGATGTTGGACCCGGTGACACGCTCATGGGCTGCCATGGGGAGAGGAGGCTCCTCACCATGCATTGTTGTGAATGGCAATGATGAGCAGCTGCTTCCTAAATGGAGGTAGATTTATTGCCACATTATACCCAAAGCGAAGCCAGCTTCCCTTCAGTGCCTAAGCAGCAGAATGTAAGATAATTCAGTGATTTAACCTGATCAGCAGTGACACTGATAGGCCTCCCTTATGCCATCATTACTCATCTTGCCGGCAACAGCTTCATTACGGTGCCAGCGCTGCGCTCCCTGTCCAGGTGAAGCATTACTGGACAGAGCTGAAACATCTGCTCCTCGCATCTGAGCTTGGAGATGAGCCAGGAAACCTGCAGAGAGACCAGGGCAGGGATGGGCAGCAGGGATGGGCCCAGATTGGCCATGATTGGGGAGGTTTTCCTTGTGCAATGAAGTGCAGGGGATGAACTGGGGAGTCCTGCACGTTGCTGTCACCTCCTCTTCCACTCCATGTAGCCCCTGGCATCTGCTGACGATGCCTGTCCT
>NW_010188948.1:23700-24563 GCF_000695765.1 Mesitornis unicolor | reverse complement strand
ATGAATGGACAGGGATGTGCTCTCGCCTGTTCTGAGCCACCACAGACACCTGTATTACCTCTTGGTTATGCATTGTATGTGCTGGCACCAGCTGCCTTCAGAAGGGATGCCTTCCACACCAGCATATCACACAAAGATAACGTTAATTTAAGGCTCAGATTCCTTTGGGCTTTACAAAGCTTTTGTCTCCTGCTTCCAGGCTGAGTTTATGGAGAACACCCCTTCTTTTTCTTCTGCCTTGATGCCAACTCCTTATCCTGTGCTGTCTGAGGGAGCCGCTCAGTGCTCGGCTCAGGGTCAACAGCTATGGGTTGTGATGCTTCACACAAATCCCTTGCTCTGCATTTTCTTACTGAACTGAGATGCAAATCGGTGGCTCTGGTGGGGCCTTCAGGAGTCAGAAAATCTCCCTGAGTGACAGGACGAGGGGTGATGGCTTTGAACTGGAAGAGGGGAGATTTAGACTGGTTATTAGGCAGAAATTCCTCCCTGTGAGGTGGTGAGGCCCTGGCCCAGGTTGCCCAGAGAAGCTGTGGGTGCCCCCTCACTGGCAGTGCCCAAGGCCAGGTTGGACAAGACCTGGAGCAGCCTGAGCTGGTGGAGGTGTCCCTGCCCATGGGGGGTTGGGCTGGGGGGGTTTGAGGTCCCTTCCACCCAAAAGCCCTATGTGCTTTTGTGATACTATGCATGTTCTTTGGGGGCTTTGCTTTGGAGCAGATCTGTCCTGGTTGTGTGGGCTGAACTCCTGCTCACAGCAGGACCACGCGAGGTTCACTGAAGAGAGCATCCACCAGGCGTCCTTCATCTGAGATGGCTGAGTTCATGCACTTTGGATGCATCCATATCAGCATTTTAGCCTGGAC
>NW_010188948.1:0-23669 GCF_000695765.1 Mesitornis unicolor | reverse complement strand
CCTTTCGGGGTGACCTCTTGGTGGCCCTCACGTTTTGCACCTTGCATGGTGCTGCCAGACTATGCGTGTCCGCTGGGTAACAACATGACGCCAATGCAGGCTGTCCAGAATGAAAATACTTGTTTGAGACATAAGAAATGACATCTAACAACACTTGTGGTAAATACTATGATTGCAAAGTCAAGCCCTCTGAACAAAACCAAAAGTGAGGCTACTCCTGAATCTTTTTACACCTCTCTTTCTCACTCTACTTTATATAAAGTATATCCTTTATATATCCTGGTCAGTGCTGTCTAAATGCAGATGTGCTTCATTTGAAGCACTTTTTTTTTTCCTAGCATTCCCCGGAAATTTAGCCCATTCAGCAAAAGAAAACCAATGTCTGACCAAGGGTCCCATCTTCTCTGCTGTCTCCCACTGCCTCCTCCCACAGGGAGAGCAGCTGCTCCAATACCTCCCTGCACCCCCAAAACACTCTGCTGGGAGCAAGAGAGATACCCCACAGTCAAATATAACGAAAAAAAATATATATCTGCAAGTTCTATACCCTGAGCTTTAACTAAAATGATAATTTTCCAGAGGTATCATTTTGTTTTAAGGGAGTTAGGTAGAAACAGTTTTGCTTTGTCCATCAGACTTTTTGAAACGGTGGAATTTAACCCCTTCGCAGGTCGCCAAGCCCAGGAAATGCCAGGCTTTCCCAGCGAGCCTGTGCTGTCGGCCCCACTCTGGGGCAGCACAGGCTCTGCTGCTGGCCCTTCTCAGCATGGTCTGACCATGGCCACCACCCGGCCCCGCTGTGCCCAGTAAATCTCTCACCTTTGGGAAGCTTTGGCCAAACCAAAGCAAAAAAGAGTTTTGCACACAGAATTTTGCAAAGCAATAACGCTTTATCAAAAGATTCCTGAAGGGCTTTCGCTGTGGCTGCTCCTGCACCACAGTTTGCTTTTCAAAACTGCGCTTACCACATGCTGTGCACGCAAGGGTTAAACCTGGGGCTGTGGCTCTGGCAGACCTGGATTCTTTAAAATTCTGGTTTCATTCTTAAACTATTGATGCTGCACTTTGGTGTTAAATGTCAGAACAAAATAAGTAATACCTGCAATTTATTCAGATGACATTTCAACAATACGAGATCTGCAGATTACAAACCGCAGCCCCGTGCTCCTCACGGTGTTGCGCTGAATGCGTAGATTTTGTGGATTTACATAATGGGTTTGTATAATGAATATTTATATAATGAATGCATTTACATAATGACTGCAAGTTAAACATGCACAATAAAGATTCCGGGCCAATAATTTATGTACTAAGTGAAAAATCACCTCTAAATACATTTCATTTTTATTCCTGCGAAAGGTTCATTTTATCTCTTGTTCAAAAAAATCGAATCCGACCTTACCCAAGGAAAGGCTGCACTGATGCAAATCATGATAATAGTCTGGAATTAGTCTACATTGAGGCATTGGCATTCAGAGATTTCAGTTTCTTATCTGTTAGCAGCAGCTTTGACAAACAATTTCAGAATATCCAAAATATGACTCGTTAATATCATTTAGTGCCGCATCCTAGGTGTGATGCTTGCATCTAAGCCTCATTAGTGCCACTGGGAATTACAGGAGGAAACTGGTAGAAATCATCAAGTGTGGATGAAGCCTATGTCTAGATAAAGGTGATTTGCTGCAGACAGAATATAAACTGCTACAGAAACATGGTGAATTCAGCTCTCCTGCATTTTGTTTTCTAATAAATCCAGGCTTCTTGTTTGCTGGTGTTTAATTGGATTTCAGTGTCATTTGTAACTGTCTGTACACCTGAGTGCAAAAGTGTGACTGAAATTGAAAAAAATCCTCTTTATTTGGTAACCAGCAGATAGATCAAATTCTGTAAATTGTCTGAAATCAGGATGAGGAGGCTCTGAATCCTCCTCGGGCCCCTTCTCCACCCTGAGCTTCTCCTTTTCTGCTTTTTGCCAGGAAAATCCCAACAGCTCCTTTCTGCAGACAACCCAGCACTTACAGCCATTACTCCAAACTATCACCACATTTTCCAATAAAATTTCATGTGACATTTAGTTAAAATCCATTTTCTGCTACAACTGAATTTGTTCCCCGGTCCCTTGATGGACACTCCAAGCAGAATTCATTGCCATTGCCTTAAAGGTCAAAAGTTGGGTTTTTTTTCAGATCTTGCTTTGTAAAGCAAACGTTACTCAGGACTATGAGAGGCTGTGACAGTGCATGAAACTCCCTGCGATTACACAGGTTTCATAAAAGCTGTGTGAGCAAACAGCCAGACCTTCACTGCAAAATCAAGACATTTGATCAAAAATCAGAATTCCCTGCTTTGCACCAGCTCAACCAGGGTAGGGATGCCTGCAGTGTTAGCGAAAACTTTTCCTTTAAATACATAACGAATTAGAAGAATAAATGGAAATATTAAATAGAAACAATGCCATTTTGTTAGCAATTTTTCATATGTATAATTTAATTTGTTCAATAAACCCATCCTAACAAACTGTGCTGTATCATAAAATAATGGTTCAGTGGGAGTTACATGAAATAAAATCCATTGTGCGATGTGTTCATGTTTTTAACTTCCACGCCCACTTCTAGAGAGCCCTGTGTGTTCTTGATTTGGTTTTAATTGGAACTGTTTGATAAATGTCTGCAGTTAAAAGGGGCCTAGAAATATGCTCATATTGAAGGTGAATTACGGTTTTCAGTGAAATCTGGAGAAGTGTTTCTTTTCTAAGAGTCTGGTTGGACACACACTTTTTAAGGCATATGAAAGTGATGCTGTTACACTTCTGAAAACCAAAAATACAAAGCTTTTTCTTGGCAAACGCTGCAGAAAGCGGTGTTGGCACTTACCTGAGGGCGAGATGTGTCTCCAGGAGATGGAGGGCTCAGGCTTCCCTGCCGCCAGGCATACAAGGGTGACGTTGCTGCCCTCGTTCACCACCAGGTCACTGGAGATGCGGAAGATCTTTGGGGAGACTGGAATAAACACAGAGAAAGTTGGGGTGATGCTGGGGACTCGGTGCAGTCAGAGCATGGAGGCACCCACAGTGCTGTTAATAAGATGAAATGAAATGAAATATAAAATAAAATAAAATAAAATAAAATAAAATAGTAAACCAAAACAAAACAAAATTAATATACATGCAGTCATTGGAATATAATAATCCAAAAACCTCATTTAGATGACGCCACAGCTCTTTACATCACATTTCCAGAAGCTCAGCCATGGATTTGAAATGCTACAAGAAAGCAGTGATTTCCTCTATTTTGTGCAAAGCTGGTATTGATGATGAGTTCCCCATAAACTGCTACTGATGGGTGCTCTAATGGAATGACAGAATGGTTTTGGTTGGAAAAGACCTTTAAGATCATCAAGTCCAACCATCTCCTGTTTAATAGAAGGTTGAGCCTGCTCATGGCAGTTTGAAAAGAAGATGAAATTAATTTTTTCATGTAATTGTAAAAATAATGATGCCTATTACATCTACTCTGTGTGTACTTAATCATATCTGCTCAAGGATAAGGCTAAAATACATTTATTTCTGTTGCTTGTAGACTTGCAGTAGCAACATGGCTAAGCAAAAAAAAAGCTAATTTTATTTTCTCTCATTTAATCAGCAGAATTCTTCACAAAACCCCACTGCACATTTTCTGCACTATTTATACACCTGGGAGTTAGAGAGCAGAGTTCCACCTGGCTGGAGATGATGGGGAGCATTAAATGTCCTGCTCTTAAGGGACGCTTCACTGCTTGTGCAGTTGCACAGGGAGAGAAGGGGCTCAGGGGCCTGGCAGCAAGGGGAGAAATTCTGCATTTCAGAATGACTGTTCCTTTCTAAAGAAATGTGCATTTACACATCTTATTGTTACATTTGATACAGAAATCAAATCAATGCAGTAAAACAAGTCATATCCTATTGGTGGTTCTGAAAAGCACTGTTCTCTATATGTGATAAATACCGAATTTGCTACAAATATCTGTAAAAGATACAGATGATCCTACATGTGCGTCTTTCAGAACCTTCTGTAATAACAGGTTAAAAATCAAGGCCTCTGCAAGTTAAATGGGTAGCAATAAAAGGAGAAAATAAGAAAAAAGTTTATATATTCCTAACCAATATCTGCCCAAATGGAGCTTTACTCTCCTGGATGCCACAGCTTTGTCTCAGTGGCTCCACTTCATCACAGCCTAAATCCCACCATATATGCACCTCTGCAACCATTCCAGCATATATATTATTACAATATAGAACTATAAGATATTATAATTACACTACTATATTATACCATTATATTATTATACTATTATTATACATTATACCATACTATAATTAAAATTATATTATGTTACGTTATGTTACGTTACATTATGTTACGTTACATTCTATTCTATTCTATTCTATTCTATTCTATTCTATTCTATTCTATTCTATTCTATTCTATTCTATTCTATTCTATTCTATTATTTCAATATACTTGAAGGCACCACTGCACGCCCACCCCAGGTCCGCTATGCCATGCCATGCCATGCCATGGCCCTTTCTTGGGGTCTTCCGTGCCCTGAATTGGGACATGTTTAATGCAGGCCTCCCCCACTATCAGATTAAACATCACCGATATTTCAGCTTGGAAACAGGCAAAACAGTGAAAGGAATTCTTATTTCTGTGTGCAGAGGGTGAAAAACATCCATTTCCCAAAGGCTGAGGGATCATTTTATTTGAAATACAGAAATCCAGAGCAGGATATCATGAGTAATGCAACAAATGCTGTGGCTTTAGTCAGTCTACAATATCACAAGAATACCTTCCTAAATCTGAGCTCCTTATTCCTTTATCCTTCAAGAAGCAACGTACTTTCAGAAGGAATCAAATAACCCAGACCAGTCCTTCTCACAAGTAAATATATACAACTGACCAATGCAATATCTGTTCGGGGTATCTCCCATATTGATAAATGTTACAGTGTGAGATTTCCAGCAGCAGTAAACTCGTTATTCAAGGTTCTGCACCTCTGAAGGTAGAAAAAGGGAGATTTGCTCATGTTCTGGCATCACTGAAGCAGCACCATGGAGGGATTTCTCACATCTGCCACATTATGCTGTTTATCCAGGGTTTTTTTATTTATTTGCCTTAAACTTGTCAGTAAATATAAAGGACATGGCTGGAGTTGGCTGTGCTGCCCCCATGGCACTGGGGTCTCTGATCCAAGCTAAGGGAGGTCTCCTGGTGCTTGAGGTCAGGATTTAGTGCAGTCCCCTTCCTGCATCCATCACCAAAAAATGGGTGGGTGAAATATCCATGAAATATCAGTATTTAATTAGAGGAACTAATAAAAACAGAGTAGAAATGTGATAAAATGCATTTCGGTGGGAATGAGGAGCTCTTGGCGTGCTCTGCTGCTGGTCCTCACTGAGCAGAGCGGCACAAGGCTCCTGCAGAAAAGCAACCATCACCACATCGCCCAAAATACAAATTTCCACAGAAAACCCATCGGCAGCCCTGCTGTGGGCAGGAATCCAGACGTAAAGGAACAGGATTACATCCCATCCACAGTAAAAATAAAATGTCTTTTCCAAGTCAAAAAGCAACACAGCAAACTCTTTGCTGCTTAATGCAAGCGTCGTATCCGTCCTCCTCTGCAACCCCTCACAAGGGTTTACTTGGTCTTCACCACCCACCTCCATTTCAGGTGTTCCTGCCCACAAAAAGCAGTGAATTTTCCCCAAATCTCAGGCCACCAGCCCTGGTTTTCTTCCTCAGCTCTGGCTCTTTCCTCCCCTCTTTATTTTGGGATCATGGTTAACACTGGCTGTCAGTCTTGCTGGCTTTGCTGCCGTGTTTAGAACCCAAATCTTCAGTATTTTGCCAAATATTTTAATGTTTATAAAAGAATATACTCTAATGGCAAACAATTAGAAAACCATTCTACACGTATGCTGCAGTTATGGAGCACAGAATCTGAGATGAATAGAATTCAACAGTTTTTAACAGATTTGTGGAATATATGGCCAGGGAGGGGGCTGGGATAATTTACTCTGAACTTAGGTAGTCACAGGCTCTAGGAAATTCCCATAAAGGTGACAAAATTGTACATTTTACAAAGCTGTCTGTCTCATTCTGGCAGTTCCAGGTGATGCTCACACCAACACATAATCCCAGCATTAAATACACCCTCGCTGCCAGGAAATGGCATCTTTGTTCAAAACTGCATGCCACCAAATTCAGCTTTCAGAAACCAGACCTTATTATGGTTTTGTCTGCATGACTGAAGGTCCCCCTTGCTAGCCAGCTTCTTTTCCATGACTATGGACCCATACGATATGATAAATCTCTTTCTCTGCAGATGAACTGAGCACCACAAGTTCATTTTTGGAAGGCCTCCTGGATAATGTTTGTGTCCTGGGACACCCATCCCAGGGAATCCTGGTTTTCACTTCCCCCATCCTCTTGTGCAGAGAGAAAGAAAAAAAATCAAACAAAATAAACTCTGAACTCACATTTAGGTATGGACTGAAAAACAAACTTTGAGAAATGTCAACATCTGCTGTGGAGAACCGAAACACAAATATTATCAGCTGCTGTAAGGAAAACAGTTCTATCCCAGCAAAACCAGGACAATTTGCTTCTCTTTTTTGAGGAATATCAGGATCATCCCAAAACGTGCACAGTGAAACATGGCATCATGATTCGATTTCCTGAAGTTTGACTGAACTGATGCTAATAAGCACCGAGTCTCTGGCTCTGTATTTCAGCTCCTACTTCTTCCTGAAACCAGAATAAAGTGTGCCATCATTTTGCAGGGGACAGACACTGGGTCCACAGTTCCCTGCAGGGTCTCATTTCTCACTTTCAAGGACTGGAATTATATTCCCAGTTGCACTACTGTGCAGATGAACAATGCAGCATAGTAAAGCTTACGGTGTAATGGGACTGTAGGGTAGAGCGGCTTTGTTAACGGCCATTGCTTTTTAAACTTGGGATAGGATGGGTTATTTTCAGCACAATTTAAAATGATCAGGTAAATAATCTGGGGCCTCAGCATAACTGCACCCATCCTGTTTCTTGAAATATATTCCTCTTGTTGAATGGAAAGTAATGCAGTACCAAGATTACGATGTATGCAGCTGGACATGCAGCTCTGCTTCTTCAGGAGGTTTCCTCGGATAATGGTGTTGACAAATGGTGAACTACATTTGTTATAGCAACATTGGTTAAATCATTTTAATTCTGCAGTCTTTCTAAGGGAAGATTTGAGCTGTGATGTGGTAGAAGATGGGAGAATCTTCCAGACTTGCAAAGTGCAGATTAAGTGATTTTCTCTTAAGTACAGGCTTTGTTCATACTCTAATTGACTGGGATCTTCTTTAATCTAGGTTTTATATGGGGGAAATTAAATAAAATCTAGTAGAAGATGTTTCTAAGTCTTCTTACAATGACACTTAGCATGTTGCATCATTTCTGCATTTCCAAAATAGAATTAGAAAATAAATGAATATAAGCAATACATTAAAAATAATCAAAATAACACACAAGTAGACCCAGAAGCGCAGTCCTGCTGTATAATGTATGCTGTAAACTTACAGAAATGGTACAATATGATCTGGTACTCATCAAAAACTATTTTTTTTTAATCAGTTATTTCCTAGGAATATCTTCTTTCCCACAATTGTTATTGGCTTCTACAGTAAATATTTCTGGAACCTCACAGTTTGAAACAAATAATGATTTTTGGTATATTGCTATGCTGCTAATTTTTCTGCTATTTACAGACTGTTAGGGATCACTACATTTAGATCACTAAAATCTGTGGAGTTTATTAATTATGACTAGATGAGTTATAAAGTGTGGAAAGTGAATATTTAATAAGAATTTTTAAAAGTTAATTTTGTGTACATTCTCCTTATGATACCTCTAAAGGCTATGAGCGGATTTAGCTTCTATTATCTGCTATGCTGAGCTTTGAGGGCAGAGTAAATCCATTGCAGAGCAACCACTCATTTTACCTGTCCCACACCGCAACCGGGAAGGCCAGGAAAACAAATTAAAACAGCAGCAAATAAACATTTATGTCGTACATAGAATAAATTAATTCATAAGGAACAAGCAGGGATAAATGTGAATGAAAATCCCATCTAAATTTTGTTCAGGGGTCCAAAATGAAAACAGGCACAAGCCAGGGCTGGTTTGCTATAACCCACCTGATGGCCTGATTTTCCAATTCAGTATTTTGAGTGATTTGGGACCAAATCCCCATTATGCAAATTTCAAATTAAAGAACTGCCTGTGCCATCCAATATTAAATGCACTTTAGCCTTTGATTATTTTCTGGGAGTCAAAATAAACCAAAATCAAAGCCTAAGATTTCTGTTATCTAAAGCAAATGAGAAAAATTAAACGATTATTTGTTTGGTTTGCTGATTAAATTTAAACCAACGCTAAACATTTTGGAAAAAAAATGTACATTTCAGTGAAGCGTCATTTTCTGTTCAGAAAGCAGTCTGTTACATTGCTCTACTTAAATGTGATTAATTGAGAGAAAAATACAGAAAAAAGGAGGACCAGGAAGAAGCAAATGATGATTCAGCCTCACAGCAGTCCCGCAGGCAATGCGACATCTCCAGTGTTTCAGTATGATCCCAATGGGCAAACCCAACCTTACACAGCCCTAAATCTCACCACCCCTTTCCTCATGTGTCTGGATGAATGCATCCTCTGAAAGGTTTCTGTAAATGACCAATAATAGGAAAATTTCAGCATTTTCCATTATTTCCTTTCTCCAATTCTTTGCTGAGAATAGGCATTGTACTCCGCTTTAATACGTGGTTTGTCAACATTATAGGAGAGCAAAAAAACCAGGGAACATAACTCAAGAAAGCTGTTTACCTGGTTGGTTTGCACAGGGTTTTCTTTAAATATTTGCCAAGCTCATATCCACTACAGAGCTAAATAAATTAATCACCTTTATTAGGAGTGCATACAAATAGACTGTGGCATGAGGGCCACAGCAACACTTTTATTTTCCCTTGGGCTGTTAGTAACAGGGAGAAATAAACTGGTTTATAACAGAGAGAAATAAACTAGTTTCTGTTTCCAAAAGCAATTAAACAAACGACATGAGAATGGAGCTCAGACAAGCCTTAGCAGTGAGCTGCTGTAAACCTCAGTGTGCAATAACAACGATGACGTTGGTAATAACAACCACAGCTTTATTTCACCCTGATGCCACTGAAGCACCATTCACTGGAACCAGTTCATCAGCTCCAAACCAGCTCGCAAGGGATAAAGGCCTCGAAGACAAAGTGAAGGCACTCAGCATTTGCCATCATGAAATTACAGAATAATTTGGTTGGAAAAGCCCTCCAAGATCATCCAGTCCAACGTCAACCCAACCCCACAATGGCTACTCAACCATGTCCCCAAGTGTCACATCCACATGGCTTTTGGACACCTCCAAGGATGGGGACTGCACCACTGCCCTGGGCAGCCCCTTCCAGTGCTTGACCACTCTTTCAATGAGAAATTTCCCCTCAGATCCAATCTCACCCTCCCCTGGTACAACTTGGGGACATCCTGAAGGACATCTTCACAGCAAGCCCACCAGGCTGCTGGACCCTGCCATGATCCTTCCCACACCCCCAGCAGCGTGGGGCATGGTGGCCGCTGGAGGCAGCCCAGAGCCTTCCTCAGCAGAAGGCGGTGGAGACACCACACTCCTCCTTCCAGCAGCACACAGCACCCCTGGGGAAGGGCACCAAGGCAATGCGAATCCAGACCTTCCCACAGCCCATCCTCCAATATACAATTTTTTCCATGTATACATAGATTTTGTAATATTTTCTGCACATCTGCCTTTCAAAATTTTAAAATAAAAAAATACCTGAATTTATCTGTGGAAATGCAAAATATGTGGTTCTGGGGTGGATTTTTTAGATGTTATCAGAGGTAAAAACTCCTCTGGTCTTGACTTGGTCTAACAACCTCTATGAATTCATCTCGCAAACATGCAGTTCAGCGACCCGAGCTTCCCACCCCTTTGGCAGCAGGCAGGGATGCTGCATTTTTGAGGGAGTACAATCAGTTGCACCCCTGAACCCCACCTTGGACACGTCAGGGACCTCCCTTGACCTGAGCTGCCTGCTGAAAAATACAGGGTGAAACATTAATCTTTCTCTGCAGAGAGAATAATTTATTGCTTTGCTTTCCCAATATGCATATTGATTTCATTAACTTGTGTAATATCCAGAAATCATGAACATGACATAAGAAATAGATTATTGTTCCTCTTGTTATGGCTTGGACATAATAATTAGTTTTTATGACAAATACATAGAAAAATTAAAATGTGTTTATGAGGGTTATTAAAACCAGTGATGAACTCCATTTGCCACTAATTGAGAATCTATACGATTTTTCAGTTTGCAATCATCAGATCCCCCAGCATCTGGAAAATTTTCTGCTTTACAAATGATTCTGCTTTCCAGAAGTTTTCATAAATTCTAGCATGTGCATTTGCATGAAGGTTTCTGATGAGAAAACCCTAATTTCCTATTCTTTTCTCATCTTACTCTTCCCATTTCAGTTGGAAGGATAAAGCAACTTGTGACTGAATAATCAGACACAACCAGAACGCTCAAATACTGGGGGAAAAAAAAGCGAAAAGGATGGTTAACGACAGAGAAGTTTTTGGTGAATAAAATAAAATTAACCCCATGTTAAATTGTGGCTATTAGGAATAAATAATATATTTGAACCGTATGCGAGTGAAGACCTATGAGGGTCTTCACTCGGCTGGCCCATCTGCAGAGCTCATCAATAACCAGCACCAAGCACCAAAGCACCAAGCACCAAAAAGAGGTCCTGACGCTGCCAAAGGGAGGTGCAGTGACCAGCAGAAACAGCTGTAACTCATTTCCAGCAGCTTACGCTGGCCCAGAGCCCACACGGCAGCAGCAGCTCGTTTGGCTCATTAGCGCAGGGGCTAATTAGTGCTGGCGGGGCTCCAGTGCCTGCTTGTGACCCCCAGCCCTGTGACAAATCTGAGCCCGTTTCCACCAAGAGAGGACGCCCTGGAACTGGCAGCTTCGTGCAGGAAGATGTCAACTGTTTGTGACCCCAGACTAAAATTGGAAAAGTTGCAAAAAAATCCCCTAAAAGGCTGGATTTTGCACAGATTACTATCAGTCAAGTGGTCCATGGACAAAAGTCCCAGTGCTGCAATGCAAAATTCATAAGTTGTCATAAATCAGCACGCTTCGAATGGTCCAAGAAGCAAGAAAATATTTCACTGTTTTAAAACACCCTTAATTTTTGTCAGGATTTGTAAATTATTTATATCTGCATAAATCCTCTACCTCTCTGGCAAGCCTGCACACCATTTTCATCCTCAGACCTGTAAACAACTTTCATCCCCTATGCACCTCTAAATGCCACATCTGAAATATCTCATTTTACAATAAAAAACAACCATAAACATCACAAAAAAATTTCCAACTAAATAATTTAATAGTTGAACATATTGCACTGTAATATCTACCATAAAAAAGATAATTATGCTTTTTAGAGTTGTAAAATAATTTGTCAACAATTAAATAAAAACCTTTTCTCCACTATTATTTTCTTTTTTAGTATTTTTTTCAGGATGCATTAGGATTTCCACACAAGAAACATCTGGAAAGAGGGGAGCGAGTCCAGACAAGGGCCATGAAGGCAACTGAAGGTCTGGAGCATCTCCTCCGCTTGGTGGGGGTCTTCAAAAGGTCCTGGGAGTCCTACCACAGTCCAGCTGATCTCCTCATCAAGCAGGAGTGGATGAGCAAGGGTAAATCAACAGCAAAGACTTGCATTTGTATGCAGTTTGTTGAGTTTAACCCAAAATTGAAATTGCTGCTTTCTAAAGGGTCTGGGTTTCAGAGAAGCAACCCTTGGGATTAAGTCCCATCCCAAATTCCCTGCTTGAAGCAAGGGTAAATAAGGTTTTCTTTGGAAAGGAAATTACTTGAAAGCCAGGGTAAGTGGAAACTGCAAGTTACAGAAAAATGAAAGAATCAGAATTTTTCAAACCATATTCATCTACAGGACCAGTTAAATGCCCACGTACCCAGCAACATCTCACTGCTCCTCAACACCAATGCCTGTGAACTGCACTAACGTGCCAGGCTCAACCATCCTGATGACTGCACCATCACCTGCATGACCACACCATCATGAAGACGACTCTCCACGAAACATCACTTTTTGTCCAACTGAAGCCCCCCCATTGTAATCAAATATTGCACAAAGATGATCTGTAGATATTTTTCATAAGCTTGACAAAATAATAAAAATGAGCTCAATATTTAGTGATCTGTAAAATACCCCCAATACATATATGATTTTTGGATACAGTTATTAGAGTTTTTAAATCAGTAGAGTAACTAATATAAAGAAGCAGACGACAGCCTGTGCTGCTGTGGCATGAATCTTCATCTCTGTGGCAATCAGTCACCAACTGGGAAAACTAAGAATTTTTTTTTCTTCTTTGCATTTACATGATTAGTTCCTTAACAGCCGTATGATTGAAGAGCATTGCCCAAAGGTCCCCACCTCCTGCTTATTAGAGGCACTTTGTCTCATACACACAGGCAGCGTTGGCACGCTGGTTCTGGTAAAATAAATGATGGGTGGTGGGTGTGATGTGAAGAAAAATGGCCATATCTTGATTCATCATTTATTCCCAATTGATGTCAACACTACAGCATGAGGAAAACCTCATAAAAGTAGCACCTCTGTAAGTTTTTGATTAATCTCTTTTCCACTTGCCTATCATTAGCAGTATAACCATAATTTGTATAAACTAATGTAATATCCTTTATGTTTTAACTAAAAATGTATTGTCACATGTTATCTGTTATCAGTGATCTACTTAAAACCAACTTGAGTATCAGTCTTAAATTACAGAAGAAAGACCCACGTTGCCGCAGGAAGATGCTAATGCAAAATCAGAAGGAAAATCAAACAGAAGATGTGTAGGTAAGTGTTTCATCTGCTGTATCTGTGGTATTTCTGTCAATTGTACCCTGGTGTCCCAGGGGCAGGAGGTTTCCTGGAAGTGGACGTTGGTCAAAGGTTGACACAGCTGGATTCACATCTACAAGATTTTTCCTAAAGCATTCATTTCAGCACGGAAATATTGGCCTCCCCCTGCTCTATGCATGGCAGTGTCCCTTTGCAAAAGCAATGATCTATTTTAACAGCAGTAAAGGTTCATGAAGGTGTGAGAGAATTGGGAGGACATCTTCAGCAATTCGGATTTGTCAAAACCAACCAAAAACTAGCCAAGCCCTGAATATGGGAACTGAATGAAAACTGAATTTATGCTGGCGAGAAGTTTGCTGAAGTCAGTGAGAGCTTTGCTATTGATTCACTGAAGCAAGGCATTTTCTCTGCATCGCTAAACTCAAAACACATCGTGGCTACGTGCTCATCACACACCCATTTTTGAGGGTTCAGGCCCAGGATTTCTGTGGTGGCTGCCGAAAAGGGGGAGCCGCACGGGAGCAGAGGCAGGCATGGGGGCTGACTGTTAACACACCAAGAAACCATCCATAACATACACATTGCAATAAATTGATAAATTCAGATAAAACCACTGCATAAAACTTCATGTCATGGAAGCCATTACTAAAAGGCTAAACTTATTACTAAAATTAATGAGCGAGTAAGATTAAGAAAATCTTGCCAACTATGTATTGATCATATCGCTGTGATTGATTTCCACTTGAAATATCCAAACATTTAACTGAGAACTACTTAAACTGAGAAATTATTCATAAGTATTTTAGTAAAACATAGAAAGTTGAACAAAAATAGGGCTGAAATATCAGGTGGCCACTTTCTTTTTTTCCAAGCAAATTGAGGGATCTTCATCCCTTACCCGCTGTTATTTTGTCATGCAACCACTGCCCCATCTATGAGGAGCAGATAACCATTCCTCAATTTCGGATGATTTCCCCTGTTTTCCGTGACTCACACTGTTCATTTGGTAAGTGCAGAGCAGGAGAGGATGAGCACTGTTCCCACTGCAGCCCTTCCATCACTCGCCTGCTTTTTTTCCATTACTGTACTCAATTTATCACGGAGAAAATACAGAAATTGAAAAGCTATATTCTTTGCCCCGAGACGGTTTTGTTATCAGCAGTTTGATGCTTTGTAAAGCAGAAGAAATGTAGAAAATAAAACAGCCATTTCTGTGCATTGATTTGCAAAAATCTAGTTTTAAATCAGAAAAGCCTTACTGAACCAAAACCCTAGCAATACTGTCTTTTTTTAAAAAGCTTTCCATCTTTTCCCTTAAGTGGAAAGCCATTCCCAGGCACATGGCTGCTGCCGGATCGCTGGGTGCCCAAAAAGCACAATTTCCCCTTTGACGGCTCTTTGCTTTCCAGAAGAGGCAACAATTTTGGGAACAATTTGCATTTTCCTGTAACGCCAGCACATTTGTGTTTTTTAACCACAGTTTCAGCTACAGTGAGCAAGCTAGGAGTTATTGGGTACTTTTTTTGTTGACTGCCTAATTATTGTTCTTAACTCTTTTCAAGCGCAACTGAAATTGGTGAAAATGAAAAGCAGTTTGATTTGCAAAAAACCCCTTACTGATTCCTGCTACTGATGGGATGATACAGAGTTGTGTCTTTCTGGGATGAAAAACTGAAATAAAAGGACATGAGGAAAGCATGTTTCTGCAAGCCATGAGGCCCTCAAAGCAACTGTGTTCCATAAACCAGTGTGGACCTTGTGCAGGTGGGACGTTTTTGGGCTTCAGAGGGAAAAATGATCCAAAACTAAGACTGTCAGGGTGTGGATAGAAAAAACCCTCTGTTTTTCCCCCTACCTGGAGAAGCTTTCAGACACCTCACAGGCTCCTTTCAGTACACAAACCCTCTTCAATCAAACTGCTGCTAAGGGTTTAATCATGGAAATGTAAAAAAAAAAAGAAAAGGCAAAAAAAAGGCCAAAAAATGAAAAAAAGGCACTAACCTACTGGCAAAAGTAAAGTTTTTCCAGCTGGGGACTGATTGCTGTCTAAGTGAGAGCCACAGACAATATTCTATTTTAGTTTAAGCTAATTTAGCACACACTGATATGAAAGTGCTCTGCAAAATCAGGGACTCTCTGTGTATCTTGCAGAGCCCTAAATCGGTGATTTGTTTAATTATTTCCTAGGCACACGATGTCAAATTTAATTTTTTATTAAATTAAACTGGACACTTGTGTCATGCCCATGCAACTGCGTCTGTGCAAGAGCTAAATATAATTTTTGGTATGATTTGGAGAAGCATCACCTCACATAATCAATGCAAAAAATCTTACATGCAATGGCAGTGGTATTGTTTCATTAATGAAGTTACTCTAATTCCTTAAAAATGTAAATAAAAATTATACACGAAAGTTATTCTTGAAAACCCTTCCCAGTTTAGTGAATTCAAACATTCAGTGTATCCAAAACTGGTATATAATGTGATTTTAATGTTATATTGTTACAGAAAATAGGTACACCCAAAAAAGAATTATTAAAATTATGAAAACAGCCAAAGGTAAAAATAAATCAACAGTTTTTAGTTAAAAAAATGACTCTCCCATATTAATTTCCCTGTAACTAAAGCACAGATATGATGGCTTCATATGTCGCCCTTAAGCAGCCTGTTTCCAATCATGATAACCTCCAAAAATATCCCAAATCCTTTCTCTCTTCCTATGCCACTGGGTATGAGCTACACTGTCCTCATTTCTCCAGAAGGTGTCAATAAGCTGCTAGTTATTATATGAGGACGTACACATATTATTCCCTTAAAACCCCACTGCTCTTCTTTTCAGGCAATAAGCTAAAAGCCACAAGGTTCAACTGAAAACAGAGAAAAATCATCCTTTGGTCAAGCCAGACAAGCAATGTGATGTATTATTTGGAGTAAACTTCTATTTCCCATTCCCCATCATTGCAGATAGAGCAACAGTCGTGTTTCAGTGAGGCTGCGTATTTGGGGTGCGCAGGCTGCAGAGCGCTGATGCTGCTGTGCACAGTCATATTCAGGGGTAGAAATAGAAACGGAGTGCACAGTGGAGCCAGAAACAGGTACAATGTTGAAATTTAGTATACACGGACTTTAAAAGTGAATTAAAATACAAGTGGGCATAGAGCTTTTCACCAAAATATTTTATGCAATGTACTAGGTAGCAAGAAAAAAAATCTGGAGTAGGAGATTAAACATTATCAGCAATCCTTACCAAGCAAAATGAGAACATTGGAAGTTTTTGGCAGATAAACAATACTATTCTTGCTACCACTCCTGCTATCACATGAACAGAAAAGATCTGCAACGATTCAAGATGTTTTCTTGTAACCATGCACTTTCTCCTTTGGAGAATTTTACAGGTTCGATTTTTCCAGCAGGGCTGGATGACAAATTCACATTGTATTCCCAATATAGTTATTAAAATAATTTCCCTTGACAGTTCTCTGCCTGCATCACTCCCCCTTCTTCGAACCCCAACTGTCTCTGCTTACTTTGCATTTTAAGTATCTTGTTCTGATCTGAAAAGCAATTTATTGTCCTTTACCCATCAGTACATGTCCACTTGCATCCATTATGATTTGAATGTGCAGTTCAATTGCATCCACGGTCACATGGTCCTTCCCTTCATCCTCATCTCCCTCCACACTGGAGAGGCCCATGGGAAGGACCACACAATCCCCATGACCCTTCAGCACTCACTGCTGATGGGATTCCCACATCTTCACCCAAAGAGTGGTCAAGCACTGGAAGAGGCTGCCCAGTGCAGTGGTGGAGCCCCATGCCTGTAGGGGTTCACAAACCGTGTGGATGTGGCACTTGGGGACATGGTTTGGTGGCCATGGGGGAGTTGGGTTGATGTTGGATGTGATGATCCTAGAGGTCCTTTCCAACCACATGATTCTGTGATTGAGGTAGCTGAATCCCAGAACTCATGGAGCTGATGACCCTCACCTGGTGACAACCAACACCCACACTCATGGTCATGTCACTTCAAAGGTGCTGCCAAGTGTCAACGCTTGGGAGGTGTAAGTCAGAAGCCTTCAAAGGCCAGGGTGACTTTAAAAGTGGCACGGGCCATTGGTGCTTAGGAAAAACTCCTGTACCTTGTCAAATGACATCTTAAAATTGGGCTGAAAGGAAAAGAATCAGTCACTGGCTTCAATCTTCTGCTCTGAGAGGAGACTGGGAGCATTGGAGACATCTCTGACCTGTGTCAGCCCCACCTCCGCCCATGGCCAATCTCCCCACACAACCTGCCTGCACTCAGGGCTCCACAGAGCTGAGAAATCTCCTCCTGCTCTGGACCTCCTTGCTGGGAGGTTTTCTTCAACACCTGTCCTGCCCTTTGTGTCTTCTAACAACTGTGCAAATATTTGAAATTCTGTTTTAATGCTCTACAATACCCTGTCTGTAGGTATTAAATCTTTCACATTTTTGGTTGTTATATTTCCTACTAGTATTTATTTTTAGGCATTTCATTTTTGTTCTCCTTTGATCTTTCTTTACTTTGCCTATAACTTTTTCTAAACTAATCTTCCCCAAATCGGACATCCCATTCCAGCCAGAGCAGAAGAGGCACAAACCATTTTCAATTCAGGTACTTCCAACCACGGCATCTGCAGATGATGTCTGCCCTTTTCCTGCAGTATTTATGTCGCTGTCCCAGATTTAATGCATGGTTCGCTATAACTCTTCTGAAGCACTGCTGCCTATGTAGTTTTCACTCATTTGTGTATTTGATTTCTCCCCAGGACTGCTGTCTTGCACTGTCCTTATTGAATTTAATCTCATTGATTCCAGGCCACTTCTGAAATACATCACTTTGAATTTGAAGGCTGTTGTCCCAAGCACTTGCACTTTGATGTCACTTGCAAATTATATAGACACATTCTCTAGTACATCACCTAATTCATCTATTGAAATCCATATTAAATCCTTCTGGAGCCACGACAGCCTGATTCAACCTGTCCTTCCCGCCCGTGAGTGCATTATTGACCATCGCTCCTTCAGTATTACTTTTACCAAGCTGTGCACCCACTGCACAGCAGCTTGATCTGGGCGTTCTCCTTCAGTTTTGGAGGAGAATGCCAGGGCTGACACTGTGAACTCCACTCTGACGTCAAAATGTGATTCCCATCTGCTGCCTGACCTTTTTGGGAGTAGATTTACCTTCTCGGAGATGGAAATTAGACTGGTCCTTCATAACGCCTGCTTTAAAAATTAATATTGCTCGTTTATAATCTCTTAAATAATCTCTTATAATCTCTCTAACACTTGACTGTTTATGAGATTCCCTTTATTTTAACATGTTAAGCTCACTTTTTGAGATTTTCTGGGGCCTCCTGTTGATTAAACATTCCCGGCTGCAGCTCTGGGACAGGTTGCATCACGAACACCATCATGACTCATCACCTGTTTCCATGCACCGAGGATGCTCTCATTAACCAATCTCGTATTATTTTCACTCAATAAAGTGGTTTAGTGAAACCAAATGCAAATATATACAGCGCAAGTTTCAAATGAATTAACTCAATCAAATAAAGGCTTGTTCCCTGGATTAAAGCCGTTGGTAGGTGTTTATTCAGTATTTATGTTTGTTCTCATGGCGTAGCCTAGAAATCAGTAATGATTATTTAACATTTAAACTTGGAATTGCTTTCCACATCATTAGTTTCTCCTCTTCGATTTTTGCAGAACTACCCCCATCTCACACAAATGTGTTGCGAGTGGGATGATTTAATCTTCACGACGTTCCAATGACATGGGTAGCATTAGTATTAATGGGGATTCATGAGATTATTAATATTTGCATTTTACAGACAGTTAACACCAAATTAAAATCAAACTGTTATCTGCCCAGCAGTTTAGGATACCTGACCAGAGACAACACAGGCAGCATCTTCTAATTTCATTAACAAATTGGCCCATTTACTAACTTTGCAACTGCAGTATTATTTTGATGTGGCTTTGGCTACTGAATATTGACAACAAAGAAATGTGATGGTCCTACAACTGGAAATACCCCAACTCCAAATGAACTGAAAGGCTTCACCCAAAAAAACCAGCATTTGTTCAATCTAAACGAAGGTTGGCAAGGTTCTATTTCTGGAATGGTTACAGAACTGCTCTATACAGAATTTGTGGTTCTCAAGCATTCATGCATTTTGCTGCATTACCTATATCTATATGTATTATCTATAGACTAGATTTCTTCTGAGAAAAACGCTGTGAGCTTTCCAGTTTTGCCAACAGGCTTAGCCCAACACAACCCTGAGACAATGACAGGATCGTCTTGTGCCCGTTCATTTACAGAAGCAGCACTTTCAACAGTAAACTGTCCTAATAATGGGATTTATAACGTCTTAAAGCCCTACAGTATCGCCTCAAGTGTAATTTCTAGGCCAGCAAGTACCTGAGTGCCCAGTGAATTCAGTATTTAATCTGAAAGAAAGGTCCAAGTGAAAATTTTGCCCTAATTTCAGCCATGGAATCATGGCAATAGATTCAGTTCCTGTTTCCCCATCACAGTGACAAACATACGATGTTACAACACATGGTCACCACTCTGAATGTCACTGCCTAGAGAAATCAATACCAGTGAAACATGTAAAAGGATTCTGTGCACTTGTCCCTATAAATTACATTGTTAACTAAAGACTCCAACAACAACGGATAAATCAGATCTGTCCTACTGTGTAAAAGTACCATAAGGATCACAACTGTTCAAAGTAGGCAGCTTACTCTGGTTAATACAGATTTCCAGAGCTGAGAACTCAAAATCCTGTTTAATTAGGATTTCAACATCTAGCTAACGACTTCGCTTTGATAAGACAGAGCACCGCTTCCCATCCGAGGCTAAAATTACAGCAGTAGCATGTCCATGCTGGGTAACAATGCAACATACCAGATTAATAAATAAATAAACATTTCTCAGCATGAACGAGCATCTCGATTAATTTATAGTACTTCCAAGTTAGAAAAGACTGAGCATATTCTGTTTCTCACACTCCACCAACATGCCTATTTCTATGAAAATAAAAACAGGCAGTGATGATAGTGCCCAAGGAAGCCTCGCACAGTTGGGATATTTCAGAATTGGGAGGTTGCTATGATAATTCCCAATTTTAATCAATTATGAGCCATAGCAAGGCTTTTCCAGCTGCTAAAAAGTGCCTTCACAATGTGAAAGCCTCATGATAAAACATTATCATCAGTGGGTATTTCTGTCAGGATGAAACAGGAATTTGCAATGTGGGGCTTGAGGATTTACTCAGCGTTGGTTTTATTCTTTCCACTGCACAGCAACAGAGGTTATTAACAGCATCCTGTGATATATTAGTTTTGGGACTTCATGTTAATGCTTTTCTCCTTGCTGAAATGCTGAAGACTGACAGAGTTAAAAGCACTTCACCCGGTGAGGTCTTTTTATCCGCACAACTGTGGTTTGGAAGCAGCCACGACCGTAAAAAGAAATTGTGGATTAGTTAGGGAACTTTTTAGCTGGGGAACTTCAGGAACTATTTATATTTTCTCTTGTTACTATGATATTTTAACAAAAATTAATGCCCCCAAATAATAAAGCCAACCAAAATGCATTCATGAAGAAGTTAAACACATGCAGCACAAGAACTTTCCACAAGGTCTCATGGGTGCCAGGAATGGCTCTTGGAGATCGTTTCCCATCATATCAGACCAAAAAAGAGGAGGGAACACTTGAACTTCAAACCAAACAGCCCAGGGTCTGTCTAAGGATGGAAACTTCATCATTTTCCTGTGGTTAAGCCATTCACCACGACAGGTCATACGGCTTTCCCAAAAACAAAATCTGTACTTTTGTGATGATGGAGGAATATCTCCACACAGAAAGTCAGCAGTTAACTGCTTGTTTGCATAAATTAATGTAAAATTTGCATAAGAAATTACTTCTTGCTCCTAACAGATTCTGTGTGTCTGTTCTAAGTGGCGTTATGAAGGAAATAATTCACTGTGGCTTATGCGCTAGGACTGCAATGGGATTTAAAGAACTCTGGAAAATTAGGCAATAAAACATGGCCGGCAGCGTGTTTCTGCAGCGTTCAAACACTGGTGAAGTGCAGCACACACTGACTCAGTTGCTGGGAAAAATGGGAATTAAAAAGGAAAAGTCGGGTGAGAGGAACCCAATGGATGCATTTGGGGATGGCCAGAAATGAGGCAACTCAACCAAAGAGGCCAAAGCACTACCATGGAGTGTAAACCATCATCCTCTCAAACCTGCACATATGGAAAGAGAAAATCTGTTATAAAATGAAATATTTTCACATCTGCTTGTTGGAATCAGACTTACACGTGTAAGCATCCCTTCTGTATGTCATTATAAAATGGGTGCATGCATGTGTGCATGCAGAGACGCAAACCCAGCGTCTAAGCGTGTTGTTATTAATTTTGGACACACAAACTCCATGTGCACTCAAATACCTCAAGAAGGTCAAAGAACCTTGCTGAAATTTTAACCACAATGTTACATCAAATGCATTTTACCACTTTAATTTAATCTTTCTATAGATTTTTATGTAAAATAGGCAATCGCAGAACACAAAGCAGGCTGAGAATTTACCCCGTGGTCACAGTTTATATCACTTGAACCCTACCTGAACACTGCCTTATAGGTCTGGAAACTCATATAGTAAGGCTGGATGAATAATGTATTTTTTTTTAATGAGTACTTGAATTTCTTACTTAAAAAAAAAAATCACACAGAACTGAGAAAGGGAAGTTTTGGTTTTAAGAACTGAAATGAAAAACAACCAAATCTCCTTTGTTTTCAATCTTGCCCAAACCCCTGTGTTTCTTTCCCAGGTTTTGAGCTGGAATCCTGCCTAGCACAAAAAAAAAGGCAGGATTGAAGGACAGTTGAAATGCTGAAGGGACAAAATGCAGCTTTCTGAAGAGTTATTCTAATTACCCACTCCCGTGGGCCATTTGGGGTCCGTCACCCCTGGCGCACCCCTCGGGCTGTGTTGTGTGATCAGGACATCACCCGTGCGCTCCTCTGCAGGGGATGGCTTTTAAACCTTGATACTGACTCAGATGGGACCAGGATTTCAGAAACTGCCTTAAAACCACATTATCCTTGCCAAAAAGGACCAAATGCCTAGAGGCAAAACTTTTGTCATATTTGTGTCAAGCCCAGACTTAGTTCTCACATCTCTATCTCCCTAATCTGGAAGCATACCTGTATTTTTTTCACCAGCGCTATTATAATATTCCCCATTAAAATCTACCAGAGACAGACACTTACTGTGTTAAAATAACTTCATCGACAAAGCTGGTTTTTGTAGGAAAGCTTGTTAGATATAAGATATATACCCTATATATAAATTTTTGTTTTAAAGCAAGATTCTTTAAAATCGGACTATAAAGTCACCGAGGCGAAGAGCTCCTGAGTGGAGGACCACGCCGGGGGATCCTGCCGAAGTGACAAAAAGCGACCTAACTGTAGGAAAAAACACAAACCGAGCACGGAGTCAAAAAGCGCAGGGAGAGTGAGGGTGCCCCAGGTCCCTCCTCAGAGAGGGAAACGTGAGCTCCTGCCGGCGGTCAGCGGGGACTCCCCGGGGGGCAGGGACAGGAGTGTCGGTTAATCCCCTCAGGTAGAAAAGCAGCCCCCAGGGAGCGCGAGCGAGCCGGAGCGCGGCGAACAGGGAGTGGCGCGGCAATTCGTGCAGGCAGGGAAAGCAGGGAGGCCGCTGAGGGCCCGCGGAGGGCCGGACTGGCCCACCAGGTGCTGGGAGAAGCAACCAGCTGGTGACGCGGGTGTGGTAGCTTGTGCAGTAGGGCGCAGATGTTGTCACTCCTTGCTTGCTTGCAGATCCTCACACTATCGCCAGTGTCCCAGACTGCTGCCGACCATGGTTTCCTCCAGAAAAAGGGCTTGTCTGAAGAAGACCGTGGCGACTCAGACGGAGGTCCTGCCCCGAACCGTGGCTGGTCAGGTCTCTGGCGGCAGGGAGTGCCAGAGCCTGCTGCTGCCGGGGGAGGAAGGCCAGAATTCCACCTGCGTGAGGTGCGAGGCAGATACAGGATCTGCTCAGCATGGTGGTGAAACTTAAGGAGGAGGTTGAGAAACTGAGGTCCATCAGAGAATGTGAGAAGGAGATCGACTGGTGGAGTAACTCCCTGTTGGGCCAGTCGGAAAGGCTCCAAGGGGATAACCCCCAGAAGGGGTGGACCCCCTGCCCTGTCGAGTGGAGGGGGAAGACTCGAGACAGCCCCTGCCCTGTCGTCACGAGAATTGGTGTAAAGCATGGATGAGACAGCGAAGCAGGGAAGCGCAGAGCCCAATGCTTTGTTTGGCGACAGAAGCACTTCCCAGGGAGGGAGAAATCCAGAAACATTTTTCATTCCTTACCCCTTTGTGGTGTGAGATGGAGGTCCGCCTACACAGTCGTGCAGGAAGAGGCAACCGACTCCACGCCTCAGGACTGCCTCTGATACGAAGGAAAGAAGGGTAATTGTAGTGGGCAATTCCCTTCTGAGAGGGACAGAGGGCCCAATATGCAGACCTGACCCTCATCATGGGATCATAGTCTGTAGTCTGCCCAGAGCCCGGATCAGG
>NW_010188947.1:1329-3224 GCF_000695765.1 Mesitornis unicolor | reverse complement strand
TCCCTCCCCGTTCCCCAAACTGGTTTGTCACGAGCTCATCTGAGGCACCCGGGGCCAATTAAAGGTGGCACCGAGCGGTAATTTACTATTAATTTATTTCATGGTGTTATTTACATTCAATTCAAGTTCTAGTCCTGGTTTATTTCTATGTTTCGCTTGTTTTGTGTCGCCCAGCTCCAAAGCTGACGCAAGAGAGGATCCAGGACACCCCGAGCAGGAAGGCAGCACCCCTGTTTACATAAGGAAAACCCCCAGATATGCAGAATTACCTTATTTTGGAGTAAAATTCGATATAAAAGAGCACTGCTATCATCACGTGGTGAATTTAGGGGGAGCAAAGCTGCCGTGAGAGCCCCGTATTTGCCTTAAATCCCTTCCCAGGCTATGGGGTGAAGGCAGGGGCTGCACCACAACCATTAAAAATGGAAATTAATCCCTTTAATGGCAATTATTGGGTTATTGTTTTGGTCCAGGAAGCACCAGGTAAAACTGCTCAGCTGCAGGTATTGATTATCCAATATTAATTCCCCTTTTCACATCTGCTGCCTGGGCACAGCCACCAAAAAAAAACACCCCGGTTTTTTGTTCCTGATCTCAAAACTGGGGGTAAAATCCCACTTTTTATGTGCTTTATTAAAAGTAGCTCCAGGGAAACAGGATTTGGCGGGGTTTGGTTTCTCGGGGTGTGCTTAATTTGGGGGAGAAGTGGGGAAAGTCCTTAGGGTCCCGCTGAGCTGAGACCCAGCTGCTCGCTCCCCAAATTGGGGTCTGGGACCCTGCCCCTAACAGCCCCCAAGCACAGCAGTGGGGTCAGGGAACAGGCTTTTGGGGTGTCACTGGGTTTGGGGAAAGGGCTTTTGGGGTCAAATTCAGGGTCAGGGAAAGGGATCTTGGGGTGTCACCAGGTTTGGGGAAGGGGCTCTTGGGGTAGCACTGAGGGCCAGGGAAAGGGGGCTCTTAGGGTGCATAGAGGGGTTGGGGAAGGGGCACTTAGGGTGCCACCGGGGCCGGGGAAGGGGCTTTTGAGATGGCACTGGGGAAGGGGTTTTCGGGTGCCACTGGGTTTGGGGACAGCGGGTCTTGGGGTGCTACTGGGGACTGGGAAAAGGGTTCTTGGGGTCCATACAGGGGTTGGGGAAGGGGCACTTAGAGTTCCACTGGGGAAGGGGCTTTTTGGGTGCCACTGGGTTTGGGGAAGGGTATCTTGGAGTACCACTGGGGACTGGAGACTGGGCTTTTGGGGTGACACCGAGGGTCAGGGAAGAGGCTCTTAGGGTGCCACTGGGGGCTGGGGAAGGGGCTCATGGGGTCCATATAAGGGTTGGGGAAGGGCCGCTTAGGGTGCCACTGAGTTTGGGGAAGGGAGTCTTGAGGTGCCACTGAGGACTGGGGGTTTGTGGGGCGACACCCAGGGTCACAGAAAGGGCTCTTAGGGGCCATACAGAAGTTGAGGAAGGGGCTTTTGGGTGCCCTGAGGTTTGGGGAAGAGGCTCTTCGGGTGCCACACAGAGTCAGGGAAGTGGCTCTTGTGGTGCCACCAGGGAAGGGGGTCTTGGGGTCCCACCAGGGACTGAGGAAGGGTCTCTTGGGTTGCACTAAGGGTTCTAAAGGGGCCCTTGAAGGTGCCACCAGGTTTGGGGAAGGGGCTCTTAGGGTGCCACCGGGGCAGGGGCTTTTGGGTGCCACCAGGTTTGGGGAAGGAGACCTTGGGGTGCCACTGAGGGTGAAGGAAGGGGCCCTCGGGGTGCCACCGCGTTTGGGGAAGGGGCTGCCATCGCCCGACGGGACCCAAAGACCACAGCCCAGAAAAACCAGAGCCCAGACTCACCTTCGGGGGGAGCGGCCATGCCCCCTGCCCCTGCTCCGCGTCCCCTGCCCGGTCCCGAGCCCCGCCG
>NW_010188947.1:0-1223 GCF_000695765.1 Mesitornis unicolor | reverse complement strand
AACCGGGAAGGAGCGAAGGGAAAAATGGGATAAACACAAGGACAAAGTGTCCTGGGGGCAAAGGAACAGCCGGGACAGGAAATGGGGCTGAGAAAAGCGGCTAAAAGGGGAGAAGCAGCAGAGATTTGGCAGATAAAACAGAGATTAGGGAGATAAAAACATACAATAAATATTCCGCCCCTGTTTTGCCTCCCTACAGAAGCAGAGGGCAAAGCCAGGCCCCGCTCCCAGCCCCAGAGCAAACACAAGCCCGGCTCCGGGGAGCAAAGGGTGAGCGCTACCAAGTCCCTGCCTCTCCTACCTGGCTGCTGCTGGCTCTTCAGCTCTTAAAGCTCAAAAACAGGGAGCCCAGCAGGTGGTTTTCCTTCTTATCAGGCCAGTTTAAATAGCAAACCATTGCTGGTTAACCCAAAATGCTCCCAGCTGCGCTCTGCAGCCCGGGGTGTGAGGGGGGGGGATTTCATTTGCGTTGCTCTGAAGGAAACGAATGGAAACTCAGCACCTAGAGCTCGTTAGGTTAAGCAATAATTTCACGTTATTACTCAAACATCTCATTTTTACCTACATAAAAACACAGCTACATCCACAAACCCATCAAAAACGGGGGACTTGCCAGCTCCAGCGGTCACGTCCCAGGTCTCCATGACCCTGATGCTGCTCCTAGACAGGAATTTCCACGGTGGGAAGGGCTGATGGTCAATAAATCACAGCACATTCCTCTCTGGGGATGGCTTTGGGTTGACCTGGCCACTCTTCCACGTGGCCTTCGCCACCCAGTGCGGCTCTGCCTCTCATTTCACGGAAAAAAAATGCAGGAAACTCGAGAATAAACTCTAAAAGGGATGCAAAGTTCCTCTGAGCAAAGCTCCCCGTGCACAGCCAGCCTTTTACTGACGGCTTTTTACACGTTTTCCATGCCAAAGCCCCAAATAAGGCACCGAAGCAGAGGTTTAATGTTAAGTTTGGAGATCAGAAAGTCAGATTGTGCTGCCTGGCCCAGCCCAGCAGCTCCATAAACCCCATAAACCCCGTGAGTCCCCCCCAGCCTGTGAGTCACCCTGCACTGGGGAGAACACCCAAATACCCCAAAGAAACCCCAAAAACACCCCCCTGGGGGCCACAGCCCGGGCTTTTCACCCGTGATGCTTTCCCCATAGACCCCACCAATTCATAGGCAATTTCCTACAGCTCCAATCCTCCTGCAGTCGATATCTGTGCCCGTC
>NW_010188946.1:18769-21216 GCF_000695765.1 Mesitornis unicolor | reverse complement strand
GAGACTGAGGGGTGACCTCATTCATGGATATAAATTTGTAAAGTGCGAGAGTCAGGAGAAAGGAGCCAGGCTCTTCTCAATGATGTCCGACGAGAGGACAAGGGGCAATGGGAGCAAGCTGGAGCATAGGAGGCTCAATATGAACATGAGGGAAATCTTTTTTACTGTAGGGGTTACAGAGCATGGCCCAGGCTGCCCAGAGACGTTGTGGAGTCTCCTTCTCTGGAGACATTCAAAACCCGCCTGGACGTGTTCCTGTGTGACCTGGTCTGGGTGATCCTGCTCTGGCGGGGGGGTTGGACTGGACGATCTTTTGAGGCCCCTTCTAACTCCTAATATTCTGTGATTTTTATCGAATTTTGTATACACTGAAGTAAAATTTGCAATAAGAACTGTTTTCATATTCATTGCAAACTTTGGCATATAAAAGCTTTAACCACTCACGATTCAGAGTGAACTAGTGAATATAACAGAAGGTAGTTTATAACCACACTAGAGATAGAAGTTACAACCAAAGCTTCGACACTGAAGCACCTAGTAATTGATCTTTGTCCTCACTTTGATGTCAATATAGTGCTTTATTTCTGGTACTGCTTGCCAGTCTTAATTCCTGTGAAACTCCATTCTGTTGGTCCCAGGCAATACACTTTACTAGAAATGCTAGTTCTTCCTTTCTGCTTTTCTATGGCAAGTGAATCTCTCGGTGCTTTATTCTCATGAACAGGAAGAAAGTGAGGTGAGAAACCTGCTTCTGATACAGCACACAATTTCTTTTCTGAGCTAGAAATACACCAGGCAATGTCTGCTGCAGTCTCTCTAGTCTTCAGAATCCTCTGTTCTCTGCTATTCTGCTCTCTTCTAGCAGTGCAGTTTAGTTTTAATTCTCCAGTTTATTTATAGCTTGGTGGAGGCATTCTTAAACTAGAAAGGTAGAGAGTAGAGCATAGCCTTTGATAAAATTTCCATCTGTAAACCAGATATACAATTTTTATTTTCATATTTTACAAATATACATTCACATTAGAACTTCAGACTGAACTTGGGTGGATAAGAGAGGCTTCCTAAATCCATTAAGGTCAGAGTATTCTGTAATGCAATCTAATTCCTGAATGACTTAAAAAATAAGCAGTAATCCCATCAATTAACATTTTATATATTTAAAACCAGTTGTTTCGTGAATTTATGGGAAAACTTCTATATGATTCATGTGGATGTTCATAGGTAATCTAAGCATATACCACACTTCAAAATTTGATAAACCATCTTTTTTTTACTTTCTTCTTTAGCAGAAGATGACAGACTTCCTGTAACCTGTTACAAGCATCTGTAATCCTCTTGAATTCCTGTTACTTAACACTTGTACTGAAGTCAAATGGTGCTATTTCCTTCCTCATTATTATATACTACATCATTTTTCTCTATTCATATGCAGCTTCATTTCCTCCTCCAAAGGACAAATGATCTTCTCTGGAGGCTGTTACAAAGAGAAAGAATAGGAAAAGGAACAGAAAGCCCCTGTGTGTATCACAGCATATCCGGTTAAACTGAATTTATAGCTGCTTTGACTATTGAGTTACATTATGGTTCACGTCCATGGGAATTACTCGATCTAGAATTTCTGTCCTTCAAGGAAAAGCCAGAGTTCCTTGCTATGGCAGCAGCACTGATCTTTTTTCCAAGTTTTAGTATCACATCATTCTTTATTAGGGGAGAAAAAAGTAACTCTGCCATCAACTTTTTAATGGAGGGATCATACTGCTCTGATCAAATAATTTCTCTTTGCTAGATAACCTGTGTCTTGGAAGACAGACAGCATTATTCTTAGATGTTGACATGATCCTTGTGACCATATGTTCCAAGACTGCTGGGTAAAGCCAAAATTAATAAAGTTCACTAGTAATTCCTGCTTTTTTTGGCTCACTGCATGCCTTCCACTGCTAGTTCCTTTGTCGGTTGTGGGTTTTTTTTGGTTGGAATTTGTTTGGGGTTTTTTTCCTGTTTAAAAAACAGCCCAAACAAAGCAAATACAAGTGTCCTCACTTCCTCAAAGTCCGTAAAAAGTGGAATACTCAATTTTCAAGGAGCTGCCTAGTATCCAATGAAGTATCCAGTATAGACTTTGTGTCAACTTTTGCAACTTGCTAGGTGTCTTCTGCTTTATTTTTAAGTGTATCGGTTCCTCTCCCAACAGATACGTTGTACCAGTTTTATCTGCTCAAGTGGTAATGGAGAAAAATTTGAAATGACTGTGAGGCTTATTTCGGTGTTTACTGTACCCAGGGAAGCAAGAGGTGTTCCACAATACCAACAACATGCTTAGTTAAGATTCTTCCCAAAACTATATCTGCACATAAAAGAAAGGAAAATATGAAGGAATAAAGCCTGTCACTTTTACAGTTTTTTTTAAACTATACTTGCATGCGCTTTTCAATAGGAAGCAAGTAAGC
>NW_010188946.1:17776-18738 GCF_000695765.1 Mesitornis unicolor | reverse complement strand
GAATGAAAAAAAAAAGGTGCAAAAATACTGAAGAACTTTCTCAATGCAGTTTCTGCTTCATTTTTCACAGTGATCTCAAAAGAGCTCTTACTGTCAAGTTAACTGATCATTGCTCATCTTGAAAGAAAAACCCAGGTTTCAAAAAAAGATTAATCCCAGGTTCAAAGCATATAACTGTATTTAAAAGGACTGTGTATCTATAAAAGGATAAAAACAAATGAAGACTGCACTTCAGTAAGCGTGAAGATGAAGCCTGTCACCCTGTCTGTCTTTAGGAAGTGAGGTTTGTCACTACTTTTAATTGACCTTCAGTAGCTTGATTGTAGCTTTCACTCAGTCTGAGCAGCTCCACAGTATGTCTGAATGGAAAGATCAGCTTGTATTTGGGAAAGCCTGGAACAAGGAGGAAAGATGAACAGCAATTTGATGCACATCAAGAATTGCTGTGTAGCAAAACTGACTTTTTTTTTTCCTGCTGCTGCACTGAAAGCAAAGAGTTCAAATCCACAGCTTGTATCTAAGCACAAAAATGAGATAAAGTCTGCACTTACTATGTCAAGAGTTGTTTTGACTTAATGTTTTTCAGTTTGACTCTTCCAGAATGTTTCAAAAAGCACTTCACAATAATATTACACCAAAAAAGTAAAACCCAGGTTCCCTTAAAAACTCAAAGCTTAGAAATCAAACAAGCAGCAGAGATACAGGACTAAATATACTGATAGGCACAGTTGGTAGAAAAGCAACAGGTGTGCAACTGGTACAGCGAGCACCTAAACAACCCATGTACTGTGCTAGGAGCTGTTCTATGTTAGTCTGTAATTAAGTCCGAGAAATTGATCCAATGACTATAAGTGACTAGTTTAGCAAGTGATCTCACTTTAATTTCGTAGGAGAAAACACTTTCTCATTTTCTTCCAAATGAACTGATTTGTTTGCTGTAGGTGCAGTGAACAGAATATACT
>NW_010188946.1:0-17745 GCF_000695765.1 Mesitornis unicolor | reverse complement strand
GCCTGCGGAACACCAGTACAACAGCAGACACTGACATAGATAGCTTCTTGTCTATTTTACAGGCACCAAATATATATGCAGAAAGCTACATGGGTGTATCAAAGGATTTTTGAAATTATTCCAGTGCACTTCTAATCTACTAGCATTTTACTAAAGGAATCTCAGGAGGTGCAGCTTTTGAAATTAGTTTTCTTATCAAGCAAAGTATGAAACATAATTGGCACTCAGCTATCTGGATCCTATTTTTTAAAAAAATGCAGTGTTCTTCAAGAAAGACCATCAACATATCTATTGCCAAGATTATTAGATTTGAAAGTGAAGTTATTTAAGCCCAAAATGAAGACACCACCATTCTGCAGGTGATACCTCCCCATAAGTACATGGCAACAGTGTATAGCCTTAGACTGATGGTTCATGTACATGAAGTAGAATTTCCTTACTTATTTCCCCTTTTTAGACTGCTGACAATTGGTGCAGTCCCATATGCTGTCTTGGTATTGTCAAATATGACTTTCTTCTTTTCTTTATGCAAATACCTACCTGTTCTAGGGCTACTGATACACCGCATGTAGCACCTGCGGTCTTTATGAAGTTATCTGTAGTTCCTCTGCAGAAACTCTGTATCAATTTCTGTTGCTACACTTATTTATACAGAGATTTGACAGACTGCCCAGAATCCTTAAAGTGGAAGATACTTAATTATACATTTTTGAGAGGTCATGTAGCCACGGAGTTTTGATCCTACTTGTCTGCATTGTGTTTGGTATTTTTTGACTGTTTTGTTTGGAGTGGTTTTTTTTTTAAGACGTCTTAAAACCTTCTGTTGGTAAATGAATGTGTAATGCTGCATGCATTTCTAAATTAAGTACTAAAACCAGTGGTTAGAATTTCTGAATAAAAATGGAAGCTTCAAATTAAATTAAAAGATTTCAAATCTTTGTTGTAAGGATAGGGTTCGCCATGCCTCTTAACCTTTGTAAAGATCTTGATTAGCTCAATATCTCCTAGAACATTAAACCTGCATATTGAGGCTGGTCAGCTAGTAGGTGCTTCATAAAAGCAGTATTGCAGTTCTTGTTTGTTGTGAAATTTATGAATGGAATTATTACCCGCTTTTTCAGAAATCTAGTTTGTAAAAGTTTTAACTATCAGACTGTTGCTTGATAGTTTTAAGTGAGGAATTTACAAGCTGTAAAGCATCCTGAGTAGAGAGTTTATCTAAACTGAAACCCATACTCTACTCTTACAAAATGTTTTTTTTTGAAGTGCTCAAAGGAAAATGTCTTGCACGTTCACTAGAAATCAAAATAAGAAACAGATCCTGGTTGTACTAAGTGTTGTATAAAAACCTTGCCAGTTACGTAGCACTGCTGTTACACGCTCTGCTGATTCTGTGCTGCTTTAGTGATGGTAACTTATCTGATGTAGTTGGTGCAGAGACTTGATGGAAACTGTTTGGACTCTAGCAGTAGCTCTGGAAAATACCTAAACTTTGCCTCTTCCAGTAGACTTTCTGAAATTATTTCTGTGGTAGCCAATGCTGATCTAACTGCCACACTTGCCCTTTTGTATCTCAACCAGCAAATCTGTTGGCTTAGACTACCATGGAACTGCAAATTTTGGAAGAAGCATTTAATTTTTTTTCTTATTTTTAAAACTTATTTATCGATGAACATCAATAAATCACTGTCTGAACCAAGCTATCTGAAACAAAGTATCCAAAACATAATAGCAGTTTGAGCTACAAAGAACAAAACCATGTTGTTTGAGTTGTCTTCCTTGACTCCTCTGTATCCTCAGTTACAAAACTGTAGAAATTAAGTTATGTAGATTTGTTTACAGTTATTTTTTCAACTTCTGAATAAATTTGCTTTTTGATAAAGACTTCTTTGAAGTCATCTGGAAAAATGCAGTTTCTTGAACGGTCCATTTGCTTTTAGAGTGTGATAGTGTTCTGCCAATAGACAAAAATGAGGAAACCTTCTCAGTTTCCCTCAACACCCGTTTTTAGTCAGGTCAGACTGCTCCTTTGGATCTTTCTATTCCCCTTGTCCAGGTGGCTTCCCCATGGTGTGGAGGTGCACCTTTCCTTCGTCCCTGAGAATCAGACAATGAGATTTGTTGGAGCGAGTGTCCAATATGATTAACGTGCCTCTGGGCTGTTTTCCCTGCCCTCCTCTTTAGGAGCAGTGCTGAGGCACTCAATCTCCCAACACTGTAATTAAAGAATTGATGCCCTCTGCTGTTAATAATTGCAAACTTGATTGACCCTCTAGCTTTATTAGTATGAGGAGGTGTCTAACTTATTTTCCTAGTATTAGTAATTTCTGAATAGTCAGTCTCCTGGGGAAAAATCAGGCAGCTTCCCAGTTGGTTGCAATCCTCTAGTCCACACACTGACTCAGTGTGCTGCCTTTGTGCTGTCAAGGTGAATAACTTTATAGCTCCATTTTGGCAGCCTGGTGCAAGATGTTCACATGCTTATTGGTCTCCCTTTGTAGTACTCCAGGGAGTGTTTACCATAATGTTCAGGTTATAGGTTAAGCCTTCCTTAAATATATATTATTATTAAACTAATTTGTCAAGTCAACAGCTGCAAAGTAAACAACTATTTCCCATGTGGTGTCATATAGGCCAAATGTAAATGTGCAACAAAAACAACAGAACTTAGTGCTGCTACCTTCAGCTGTCTTTCATATACCTGATGGATTACAACAATAACTTCAAATTCTTTTTGAAAGCATGGTGAATGTTCCTTGAAGTGCCAAAAAACTACTGTAAAATAAATGCTTTGTGAATTATATTTTTAATTATTTTATTAGTAATGCCTGGTGTACTTTTTTGTAGATAAAGATCTTGAAAGCCCTAAATAAGTGTGTAGTTCTAGCTGAACATCAGCTAATGTGACTGGTATCTCTTCACAATATCAAAATTTACAGAGTTGAATATGTTAACAGGTATTTAAATTTGTCTAATGGGAAGGTTACTCATTCTCTGTACTGAATGACTTGGAATGACTTGTATTTTGTGACTGTAAGACCTAGATTCAAGTTGTGTCCAACTTTTTGTACTTCAGATATTAACCAGTTCTGATTTTGTCCTTTTCAAACTCCCTTGGTTCAGGTACTCATATGGAAAGTTACTGCCTTCCTGGTTGTATGCAAATTATTTGCAGCCAGTTAAAAAATGCCTGTCCTTGAGCAGAGTTTTACAATGTCTTTTGCAGGTGTTGAAATCTAGGTGGATTTTAGAAAACAGTCATATCATCTTAGTGTTAGAAATAAAGAAATTAAGAGAAGGCCAACGTTCTCTTTCTTACCCTTAGAAAATTAGGATTCCTGGTAGCAGTTGGAGCTGTTACCTGAAGTTGTAGCCTGTGTGCAGGCGTGGGTGTTACATCACACCACGATTTGCATGAGCAGTGTGCAGTGGAGTTAAAAGTGCTGTTAAGTTTAGAAGTTATCTGGCTGATCACTCTTTCATTATACATGTGGTAAACTGAGTTACTTTGGATTTTATTTCTGTGGTGGAAGTGAATGTCTTCAGTGTAACAACTAAGAATATGGCAAAGTAATGCTTAGTACATTGAAAGTGACAGTTTTTAACTGTTGATGGACTGAAAAGACTAAGTTTGAAAGGGAGAAGTTGTTGCTTAAGTCTTCTAAGTAAAGAACTAAATAAATTGGTAGAAAATAGTTCTTTGATCTGGGAGTTGATGAATTACCATGGTTTGTGCTGGTACTAAAAACTAAGGAGAAAGATGATATGCTGCTGTATTAAGTTGTGTGTGTGTGTTTATATATAAAAATATTTGATATCCATTATCTGCAAATGTTTTATCATAGAGATTTTTGCGAAACCTTTGCTTTTGGCTTGCTTCTAAACTAAGGGAGTTAGTGTCTTTAACAAGCTAGGAAATGGATGATTTCTTTTCTTCTTGTGATGCTCTGGCTGTCATAGAGATGACTGAAAGAATAATGCTAGAGGACTGACTACAAAAGCTGTGATATCTTAAACTTTCTCCTGGGGAGATAAAATACTTTTGGTTTATGTTCTTAAGTCAAGCTGGAACCGTAATCTCTTTGTTAGTATAAGAGGCTGTCAAAACTGTGTGTCAGTGAGAATCTTCAGATACGTAACTGCCTTGCTTCTGCCTCCAGCTACTTGCAGTTTCTCTTCTACCTGTTAAATGTGTTGCTTATCTTGAGTAGCTACTGGAAGCAGTGTAGCTTATGCGGCAGGAGGAGATCAGGTAAGTGAGCTTGAAATGTCTGAAAAAATGCTGTGTGGTATCTTGCTTTAGTATTCTGTGTTTTGCCCAGAGGAGTTTGAGTGACAAATGCAATATAAATGTAGAGATAGAGTAGACTGCCCTGTTCCAGGTTCTAGGAGAGATTGACAGTACTTAAATGAGAAAGTGGGGTGGGAGGGGGGGAAAGTATTTCTAGTACAGGTGACTGCTAAAATGGATACAGAGTTTTAGGACTTCTTGCTTACATAGCTGTCTCTGGGTTGAAGTCATGGTTAGGCTTTATTTCATTTGGATTTTTTTGTCAATAATACCCATTAAAAACAAAAAGCCTGTTTTCCATAGTAAGGACACCTTAATTTAGATTTGAAGATTAGACTATTAGCTCCTCTTTTAACACCATACCACATTCAGGTAACAAAAATAAAGGAGAGGTGTAGCTGTAAGGAACAGGTGTGAGGTATGGCAGTTAAAAGGGTGAAAGATTGGTGTCAATATCTGGAGTAGTGAGAGAAAAAGACTTTATTCTAGCTGTCTGTACTGGGTCAGACTGGGATGGACTTAATTTTCTTCATAGCCGCCCACATGGTGCTGTGTTCTCGATTTGTGACCAAAACAGTGTTGATAAAACACCAGTGTTTTAGCTTTTGCTGAATGGTGCTTACCCAGTGGCAGGGCTTTCTGTTTCTTACTGTGCCCCCTACCCCAGAAGTAGTAAGTTGTGGGTCAGAGGTGGGGAGGGGACACAGCCAGGGCAGCTGATCTAAACTGACCAAAGATATTCTATACCTTGTAATGTCATGCTCAGCAATGAAACCAGGGACTGCAGGGTGGGGAGGAGTTTTCTCTGAAGTAGCGGTTGCTCAGAGGCTGGTAGGTATTAGTCTGCTGATTGTGAGTGGTGGCTTTTGCATTGTTTGTTTCTCTATTTTTTTAATTATTTTTTTTTTTGCCCTGCACTTCTTAAACCATCTTTATCTCAACCGATGAGTTTTTCTTGCCTTTGCACTTCTGATTCTGCCCCTGATCCTGGTGTGAGGCAATGAGAGAGTGGATGGGTAGAGACTGACCTGCCAGCCATGATCAAAACTGTCCTGGATACCTCTGAATGTTTATTTTCATTATATTTTTAAAACATGGACACATTGTCCCTCCTTCCCACCTTGACCCCTCTCCACTATTTCTATAGTCTTGCAAATCTTTGTCTCAGAAATATAATATAATATTGACAACCATAGCCAAGAGAGAGAAAGCAGAATTAAAAGGAGCATGGTTGTATTAATATCTTCCACCAAGAGGAAGTAAAATATTATGTTGAACAGTTATATAGGTTCAGTTCCAGTAACATTCAACTCATCCACTGTTTTAATGACAATACAGTGGTATGAGCTGTTGACTAGAAGCACCTTGATAATTTTGGCTGGTGAGAGCATAAGCAAGGAATCTGAAACCTTACTGTCCAAGGAGATAGGGTTGCTGTCTTCTAACCTCTGACTTGGAGGGCTGTGTCATTATGGATCAGCTACCAGACTTTCATATACAGCAGTTCTTCCTATCTCGATATCTTCCGTCTACTTCCACTAAAGTTCTAGACCTTAATTACCTGTTCATGACTGCTTGGTGTAAACTGAGCAGTGTTTATTAACTGAATGCTTCCTTGATATGATTATTGATATACGGAAGGAATATAGATTACTGTTTTGGCTGTGAATAAAATGTAATGTTGATGATCTTTGTCAGCAGGATTTTACTGTCATTAAGGAAAAAATGAAGGATACTAGGGAGAGAGAGACAGTAGCGACTGGCTTGTGCATCATCAGTACACTGACTTTAACCAGTACCAGTTAATCTATCAATTGACATTACTCGATGTTAATGTGGATTTAGGACATGGAGCAGTGAGAAATCACCAGAAGGCTCAAGAAGCTGGGGCACGGGAAATTCTCATCAACTAAGTCTCAAAAACCATCAAAACTGAGAATATCATGCAGCTATTTGGTGACTTAGTTCGAAGTCCAGTAGTCCATGTTTGTTTTGGAAAGCTTTCTAAGAGATGTTACTGCATTTTTGTGAAATAGCAAGGGTGCTAAATCTATACAGGTTTCAGGTTCATGAATTAAATAGTCAAAAGACAAGGTGAAATGAGATGGAAGCCTGCTTTTTCCACATAAAATGCAGTAGATTCTGTGCTTATGTAGCTGCTATTTTGTTATAACGCTTATTGGAATTTCAGGTGCTTTATAAATGTTAGAATACATGAAATATAGCCTTCTTTATTCTGAAACAGTAGGTAATACTGTCTTTTTTTCTTTGATTTTGTGTGTGTTTTTTTAATAGAATATTCAAATAAAAACTTTGGCAGATGATGTGGTAAGGCCTTTGTAACATCTTGATTTGCAATGGTAACTCCACGCTGCATGCTATTTTACCTCAAATGTTGTGGACAATATCACATGTTCTATAAGGATATTAAGCAATAGATATCAGGAAGTTGAGTTACTACTCCTGAAGACCTTCACTGGTAACTTCAGTTGAAGAAGAGTAATTAATGACATCTTTAACAGCATTCTACATACTTCAGTAAGACGGGGTACATTGGAACTGTTATTCAACAGTTCAGGTGTTATTTCTAGTGACCTCTTCAACACTAGAGGATCTGAAGTCATTCTTCAAAGCTGCCACATGATTCAGGTGGAGTCGTTCTGACTAGTAGGTCAAAACGTAGGTTTGACTCTGTCAGACAATGTTTTTGTATTCAGTAGCACTAACTTTATAACTCTGAATACTTTGAAACGTGTTGCAAAGTATTTTTATAGAAATTTATCAAAATTGTTTTCAGTAAAAATTAAATTATTTTATTTTCTATATTATAATAGTTAAGCTACACTGACCACTTAATCATCATTTACTTGTCTGAAATAAAGAAATTGTACCTTGAAATCACGTAGAAGATTCATTTATAACTTTAATGTGATCTCAGCATTGCAATCTGATTAAACAAATTTGTTGTTAATGGAGGTGTACTTGAAACAGATCACAGTAAGGTGAAATTGATGTTAAATGACTTTTTTTTGTGACTGCTGAACAGACATTTTAATCTAAGTGGACAGTAAAACTACATTTGGTGTATATTGGCTAATTTGGAATACTGCCTTTCAGGCATTGTCATATATTTGGCCTTTTCAGTAGGCTGTGTACTAATTTTAGGTTCAAAAAAATGTAATGTAAACTATTCTAATAAGGAAAAATGGGATTAAAGTAGAATTCTTGCCTTGTTAAAGACATTACCAGTATCCTTGTAGGCAATGTGTTTCTGTCCACAAATGCAAGACTTCTAAGGAAGAAGAAAACCCAAACCCAATCCCTTTCCCCAGAAAAATGGGAAGGAAAAAACCTCCAAAGAAATTCAAAAGGCTTGCAGCTTATCTAGGGATATTTTACCTTCAACAATTTAAGGTGGTCTTATAGGATCTCAAAAAAACATCAAAACAAACTCAACAGTAAAACACTTAAGAAAAAGAAACAAAACAAAAAAAGCAACCCTGAACAAACCCTGAACCTTTCTTCCCCATATTCCATAGCACTTGGTCAAATTTCTTCACTCCTGACTCGACTAATCTAAAATGAATCCAAATTTCCTACAAATTAAGTACTCCATTAAACTTTTCACACCTTACTGAGGTTGTTTAATTCTAGAAAATACAAATTTTGGTTTACATGTCTTCATAGCGATTGCAATAACTGCTGTGAATGATACTGGGTAACCCTACATAAGCTGCTATGGGATGGAAGCACATCTTCATAAGGCTGTTCAGTGCCTGAGACAAATACACTAGTATTTGTTGATGCAGACAGTTAATTTAGAAAAATAGCTAGAGACAATGTTTGTAAAAACGAACTTACATCTGTATATATATGTATGTATACAGTATTATTAAATAAGAACAATTCTGACTGCTCAGAATGGAGATATGTATCAATGATACGGTAATAAATGGCCTTATAAGGAAGGTGCTCTTGTAGGTTGTTCCCAATATTAACAAATTAACTGAGTAAGCATGCGCTTTTAAAAAAGTGGGGATTTGTTATAAGGCATAAAACAAGTCAGCTTTAACCAGTGAAGCGTCATTGCAGACTGTATGTTGAGCTTTCACTAATGTCTGTTATATGTATTTAACTATGGGTGGCTGCTTCTATGCAAGTAATACATTACTTGGCTTTTTAAAATTACCCACTAATTTCAGGAGTCTGTACTCAAAAACTCTTCAAGGAATGGTGAACTATACTTGGAGTATTAATTCCTCTACAAACTTTATTTTACTTTAGCAGGACTTTTTTATAAGCCTGGTGAACTTGTGAGTACCTCCTTCCCAACACTGGCTTTTTCGGTTGTCCTCCTAAGACTTATAGCTCTTCAGGTGAAGGAATTATCCTTGTGGTACCGTATTTATTCACTATCAGGATAATTAGGGAGTAATGTGAGAAGATGAACTCACGATTTTTGACATGCTAAGAGTTTAACGTAGATGGTATACTTCTGATGCTGAGACTTAGTTATATCTCTTTTGCATGTCATGATTTATCTTAAATGTTTTTGTCTTTCTATGAAAAGTAATCTCTGAATGTTAGAGTATTTTTACTTACAGTTTGAGTTTTAACTCTGCTGCTTGGATTAACTAAACATGTGTGTGTTACTGCCATGTAATTGACTGCTTTCCTGTGTACCTATTTGTGCTTATTCTTAAATGAATGTCTTTGCAGCGTGACAGAATAACGAGCTTCAGAAAATCAGCAGTGAAAAAAGAGAAACCTCTCATTCAGCATCCTATTGACTCTCAACCTTCTATAAGTGAAATCCCACTTGCCCAGGCACTTGTTGATGAACGTTGCATGAATTTATCAGAAAAAGAAGTTATGGATCTTTTTGAAAAAATGATGGTAAGATGATGTACTACATCATTTTGTGGAGTTTTAATTTGTTTTCATGTTGGCTTTTATTATGTAGTTGTGATTTTTTTTTTTTCCAATGTTATTTAGAACTACTTGGGAGGGCATAGTATAGCATAGGCCTGATAGACCAAGCTGGATTGACGCATAAACAACTTGAATAACTCATAGCATGCTAGTATAATATATGTTTAAATTACTTGGTCTACTTCTAAATAGAAAACAAAGGCAAAAAGCTGAACTTCTGAAGTGGGTATGTTTATTAATGCTGCCACGCACATTGCTGTTGATATGAGAAATATCAGCAAATGCAGTCTTCTGAATATTGTTAGAAAAACTATTTTCTGTATGATTCCTTAGAATTGTAAACGTCCACACAGTCAGCATCACGTAAGAACTGTTCTGTTGTGTAGCTCAACTCTGTTGAATGAAGTTGTGAATGTCTTTTGAAAGATTGGATGTGTTAATTCATTCTTGCTTGATTTGCTTGTGAGATTAAGGGATTAATTTTTAACTTCTCCAAGTAATGTTAATTGAAGCAGACAGTAGACCTGTCTTCCAGAGATTGGATTCTTCGATTGATTCTTTGGAACAACTGTTAGCTAGTAAGTTATTACAGAAACATTTACTGGTATTAATTGCTAATCTGATGTTACTTTGACTTTTAATGGCAAGGCTAGTCATGACTGCATGTTGCATTTAATGAGTTCTTAGGTTGAAACAGACATCTCTAGATGTAATCTAGGAGAATGTTTGGATTTTTAGGTTTGGTTTAAATACAGTTGGAACCTCTGCCCCTCCCGCAAGCTAATAGTGTGTAATAACAACCTTCTGATTAGACAGTGGAGGAATGGTGTCCATTGTTGTAAGATTTAAAAAAAAAAAAAAAAAACCAAACAAGAACTTCACAGGAGTTCACACTTATGTGGTGTAGAATTTTTGGTTTTGCCTTTAGTTTTGTTTCTTGAGCTAAATTTCACTAATGGTAACTAACCTTCATGAAATTATAATTTTGGATAAGTCTTGAAAACAGGGAATGCTTGAAGTGACACAATTAAATGAGGAAGTTGGTTAGCTCAGAATTAAACAAACTGAAATGCAAATAAGATGGAAAAAGCCAGTTCTATTTGTTTAAAAATGAGCTGTTCTGTTAAGAAAAGGAGTATAAAAATAAAGACCAATAAAAAGCATGAAATAGAATCCTGATGTTGTGTGATCTCTTTCTTTACAGGAAGACATGAATCTAAATGAAGATCGCAAAGCTCCTTTAAGAGATAAAGACTTGACCACAAAACGTGAGATGGTTGTCCAATACATTTCTGCAACTGCCAAATCTGTAAGTAGTCACCTCTCCAAGGCAGATGACAGTAAGAAGTGTAGCTTGAAACTCCCATTTTTTTAGTATGTACTTATCTTTTAAGAGTGGTAGGAAAAAACCGTAAAAATCTGTACTTATGAATATACTTTTGAATTGTTGCAGCTGCATCTGAAGGGTCAGTTTGTATTTCAGTTGTGGGGCAATGTAAAAACTTGATGCTTTCTTGTAAACCATAAGAAATTACAAATCCAGTGATGTAGAGTAGTGGATGGAACATAAACTTATTTCTGTGGAATTCACATTACAAATTTTTGTTACCAAAAGTTTTTGAAAGGGATAGCATTGACATTGTGGTTTCAGCAATGATACACATAATAGATGTACAATTTGCAGTGAATACTGAAAGTATTTAAAAATGAAGTCTGTATTTTAGCTTAATTTGAATACACTGAGTACTGTAGCTGGCTTGAAGAGTGTGTTAGATGTTTGCTAAGAAATCCTCTGAAGGTAAATAAAATGGTTAGTGAAAAGATGGTCTTTAAATGAGTTTCAAATTATATTTTGAGTAGAAAAAGTAGATTCAGACCTTTCATTTGTGTTGATCCTTCTCTGTACTTAGGTTGATTGATTAACCCTTAGTTGATGCAGGATTTTTTGAATTATGTCTGTTTCGGGGGGCTAGAAGTATAAGAATGACTGGATGCCCCAACATTTGTTGGGTTAGAGAAATACATTTTCAAGTTATGAAGAGCTGCAATTTATTTTCTGCAGTGAGACTAATAGTGGTGGGACTATTAGTGCTAATTAGCTGTAAAATAGAGCAGTAGTGCTTGTTGTGTGTTAAAAATGAACTGTGAACTATATTTAGTTTTTTACCATGTAAAAGGAGAATTTGCTGCAAATTCATGAATGCTGGATGAAACATAGATATCTATAGTTAGTTGTATAGTTAGTTAGTTTAGTTGTATAGTTATTTATATATGTTGTGATTTCCCTCAAAATGGGTTTTATCCTGACTTGTGACACTATTTGTCGAATAAAGAATTTTAAAGACGTTAGTGGTAAATTCTGAGGAACTGAATGTATGGTATTATTGGGGAGAAGTGGTGATGGGGGATAGCTTTGTCTATCTAAGCATAGTTCTTCAATAAAATTAGATAATGCGTATGATTTTATTTTGAAATTAGGATAAATCTAAATTTAATAAAAATAAATTTTATCTTTTTTCACACATTATTGCGTGCAATAAAAGGTTACTGGAAATGAAGACTATGTGTGGAATAGTTGTTCAAATATACAATGACAGGACTGCTAGCAGTTCTACAGAGCTGAGACTGAGTGTTAAATACAGATAGCATTAGATAATAATCTGTTACTTAGTGAAATAAACTGGCAAATAAGACTGTTGATGTCTGCCTAATGACTCTATAAGCATGGACTGCAAGCAGTACGGTTGACTTGTCTGTCTTTAAAATCAGCTCTGCAGATTTACATTGCAAAAATTTCAGACTATAATGGCATGCAATTATTAAATGCAAGTGCTTCGCATTAAGCGTTATAAACTTAAGTGAGGAAAAGTGTCATCATAACGTGGGAAGGGTGATTTATGTTTCTGAGAGGAGTGAAGTTCCTGCATGAGTTCATCTTAAACAAAATACACAGTCCTTTAGTCTGTCCTGGCAGAAATCCAGTGCTTAAAGCATGGTCTAGCTAAACATACCAGCTACTGGAGAATCATTCAATATTATGCAGTGAATACTATGAATTTTCCTGTTAATATACTTTGTCTAGACTGTCTGTGGGAACTATTGATTATATTGTTCTAAGGTGTTTGCTTTCACTTGATGATCAGTGTTAAATTTTCCCTAGTAAGACAATGTTTTATTGAAGCAGTAGAAACTTTCACAATGGATGTACTTAAAGTTCTTTCCCAAAAAGCAGTGAGATGATGGTGATCTCTTAGATACAGCATTATTGAAAAGTAGCTACCTCAAGTATCATAATTCTGTAGCTAAGTAAGAAAAGCATGGCAACCATTGCATGTCTACTGAAAACTTTAACAGATTGCATCACTGCTACCATATGTGCCGCAGCATGTGAAACTTAACAGAACAGGCTATATTTGCCAAAATATACTAACAATTAAAAACATCACCAAAACCGAAAACCTCAAAATGTCCTCATACAGGAACGCGCACTTTCAACTAAAGTCAGTGATAGTATGGATGTTTTATACATGTGCAAGATGTTTTTCCTAATGGAAAAAAGGGCTAGTATTGAAGTTTGTGTGCTTCAGTAAGTCCTTCTTTCAATTGAATTGCAACGTTAGACTGGAATAATTTAAGGTTGTTCAGAAATATGAATACACTTTCTGTAGTGCGTTACCCTAATTTACCTTTTAATCTAGCATCTTGACTGATTTTAAAAATGTGAAAAGTAGAGCTCAATTGTAAAATGTTGCTATAGATCTTAAAATAAAGCAAAGCCTCATTTTCGCTGTTAATTTTGTCTTCTGTTTAGTTAAACTGCTGTTCTGCTTAGTTGAATTCCAGCCCTAACCAATTTTTACTTCATCATGAACTGTCAAACTGTATTTTCTTCAGACTGGCCTTCCATGAAAATGCTGATTGCATTCAAAATTATCTTTCTTAAAACTTTGTCTTCTTCCTTGGTCACAGATGATCATTCATTCAGCTTCTTTTTTATACTGAAAATACTTGGGCCGTTTCTTCTGCTTAGAGCTCACAAATCACACTTAACAGTTGATGTAACTTCTTCTTCCAGTTCATTCCGTGTTTGTTTTAGTTAGGCTTTTGAGCTCTCTCCACTCACTTGAAAATGTCACTCTCCTTTGGTGATGTTGTCTTAACCAAATTATTTTTAAATTTGGTTCTTTGTTTTCTCTGCCTTGTGTGCTATCTGCAGCATGTTGACCATGCTTTTCTGAAACACTCTAATGTTTTCCACATTCTGAGAAGGAGATGTAGGTTTTCAGTGGATGCAAAAAGCTTTACTAGCTTCTTTCCTTCCTCTATCCCTCAAGAAAAAGGAAACAGGATGCTTTCATGTGAAGTGATTGCCTCTGCTTCTGATTCCTTCTCGAGCTCAAAGAGAAATATCATTGACCATGGAAATTATACTTGGGAAATGGTGGAGACTCAGAATTCTGTTTCAGAACTGAACTTAGTGACATCTCGTCCCCTAGTGAATGAGGTGAACGTTGGTGAGAGAAGAAGGTAGTAAATTAGGAAAAGAGATTGTCTTGATGACAGTCCATCTTGTACTTCTAGAGGAAGCTTCATCAGGAAGAGATGATTTTGAAAGACTTGCAGGGGCTTCTGTCTTCTGAAAGCCTCCCTAAAAAAATAATGGAAGAGATAAGAGTAGAAAATGAAGCAGGTGGAGGCTGAACAGATACAATCAAATTCAGATCTTGGAACAAAACCATACTGTCTCAAGCTTTAATCAGATAAAAGCTGTTATTCAGTAAACTGGCTGCTATCAGATTGCAGCAAATAGCTGACAAAGGAAGGCCTGTAATATTTAGGCAGAAGTCCATAGTGCTGGTGTTCACGGGAGCATGGTCATTTGAGTAAAGTGGTAGAACAGGGCAGAAGCGTGCTGCCTTTCGGCAGACTTTTTTTCCACGTAAAGTCGGCTTCATGTTCATGAGCACACAGATGCTCTTCCATGTCATTCTGTAAATCACCGTTTTAATTATCCATGTAATTAAAAGCATCCATACTGTACAACTGAAGAAAAGTGCCACATGAGATTTTGTGAAGAGCAAGTTAGATTTATAACTGTAGGCCATGTTTTTTGATTATGAAAACTTAATTAAATTCAGTGATGACACAATCTAAATAGATAAAAGACTCCGTCATAAATGAAATTGTTACCTGTACTAGGAAGTTAGTATGCCATTAGTTTCATTTTCTGTAGTTTTCTCAGTGTCATATATAAAATATCTGACCTGATAATTTTAACAAAGTGGCATATCTCTTAATTTTTTGAGATGTAGATGTCAGGCTACATATTTACTTATTTATTTGTAAGTGTGTAAAATACTGATCATTCAGCAGTGGAACATAAGAATTTCAAAATATTTCTCCTACAGTAGAGCTACTGTTTTCCTGTTGGCAACAGTCTGATAAAGTAAGAAAAGAACGTAACTACTACTAATTATTGAATACTGAAAAATTTGTGTGATGCTACATCCTACTAAGTACTTTGTGTTTATTTATGTATTATTATTATTATCTCTTTTACACAATAACCTCTCTTGGCTGACCTCTGCATGCAGATAGTCGGAAGTAAAGTTCCGGTGAGTATCAACTTGATAGTTCTGTTTATTCTTATGAGTGTACTTCTGTTTTCAGAGATTAGGCTGCAATATTTTGGGCTTTTTTTCTTGAATTTAAGAGTTCAGTGGGCATAACTGAGTCCTTGTTCTATCAAAATAGTTATCAACTACCTCAGTCTCATGTGTCTTACCAGTATAAGACCATTGTTTGCACTTCTGAGAGATCTGTTCTTAAGTTTTCAGGAATCTCTTTCCAAATACTTCAGACTTACTGAGAACTCACCTGTTCTTTGTAAGCAACAAATATAATTTAGGCTTGTCTAGCTTTATATTGAAGGCAGTCACTTGAAAATTTAGATTTCCAGTATTTGGTTTACTTCATTCTGTTTAGACATGGATTTTTTTTTAATGTCCTAATTGTTAGTATTTAGTTTACTGTGGAAATGTCAGTTACTGGATATCAGTTTGAGAATAAGATGAATACAGAGGATTTGGAAGATCAATTAAGAGGTATGAGATGAGATCATTCACAGCATAACTTCTCTTAAGTGCTCAGCTGCATTTTATGTTGTCATGATTGAATTTAGTGATTCATTTTTTTAATAAGTACTTGAGACTTTAATTTATTGAACTGAATTGAACAAATTTTTGTTCTGTGGAAAAGATTTTTGAGGGAATAATTACATATACATCTTAAATGATGGTTGAAAGCAAATATGTTCTTCTTAATTATGGACTTTATTTTAATTGCAGTCAAAATGGGCTTTTCAGGTACTGCAAAGTTTTCTACTTGAGTCATATTCAGTACTTGTATTTTGTAGGAAAAATAATAAAGAACAACATATGCCTTAAAACTGTCTAATTATTACCCCGTGTACTTAAATGTATAAGAATATAGAATGTAGGTATAAAGAAATTGCTTTTGCTTTGTTTCATTCAGAGTGGTCTTCAAACAGACTTTCCTGTCTGTATTCACAAGTAGTGTTGAGTTTTGTACACAGTACTGATTCTTATGGTGATTGGAAAAAAAATACGTATGTACAATGAAGATAAATAAAGGTCTTGGATTTTTGCAGGGCCAGATTATCAATTCTCTAGTTCTGTGCATTAAACCCAGTTTCAAAGAATTCCTACTGCCATGTAATTTCCTTATGAATTAGCCTGAACAGCTGCATTGTGAAGAGCTGATTTTATAAAGGAAGCTGGTATGTACAGAATGTTTAGCGGAGAAACTCTAAAATATATTTTCTTGCTATGCCTTTTAATTCAGATCTGATGGAAGGCAAGAATAGTTATATATTTAAAACATGCTTTTGCACACACAACTTGCAAAACAATAGAATAAGAAATGCCACTCTTAGAGTATGGCTTGTGTATATTAGTGCTTAAAGAATGTGTGCGTCTTGGTGTGCAGCTTCTCAGTGTGTGTTTTTGTGGGCTTCATCCTTTAGAAGTTGATTACATCTGCTGGTATATGTAGTTACTTTCCAGAAGATTTACAGATTTATTGTAGTTAAAGAGGAGAAGAATTTTGGGCTGTGGGTTGTGACAATTGCGGAGAAGAAGTTAGCATTTTAGAGGAGAGTATGGAGCTTTAACTTCCGAGTTTTACTTGGGATCTTGAGCACTGATGCCCACTTGTCAATTGCAGTCATGCCTGCCTGCAAAGTAACCTTTCCTTTTCTAGACAGTGATAATTGCATTGAAATGGCAGTTGAACATCTGTTTATCTGTAAGGCATTACTATAGATGTCTAAAGTGGGATTAGCTTGCTAGTTCTGTTTTTAACTGGTTGAATTAATGTTTTTGGCTAATATCTACAGGATGAAGTGGATATGAACTGAGTAAACTTAAAATTTCTAGTTCAGGAGCTGATGGAATGTTTCCTCGTAGCTTGAACAAGCATACTGCTTTTTTGCAAGTCAAATGTGCAACTACTGCAGTATGTGATTTAAAAAAATAATTGAGAACACTTTTTATTGCTTCCCTAGGAACAACCACCACCACACCCCATATCCCCCCATCCCCTTACACCCCCAACAACACCTTGTCTTATCTGGCTTTGTTGTTATAATTATAATATAGTGGTTTTGCTTGAGATAGAAACAGAATTGTATTAATAGAGAGTATGCAAAAGCTCTTCAGTTAGTCATTGGTGAGGAGGAAAGTGTAAGTTACTGCTTCCACTGTGTTAATAATTATGATGGTACCAATTACTTGTTTCTGTCTAAAGAGTGATTTATTTTCCGAATTATGGAATAGGTATGGTGAATTGGATAGAAGTGACACATCTGAGTAGTGTATTCTGCTTGGAATTGAACCTTGCAAGGGAGGTTAAGGACAACAGAAAGGGCTTCTTCAAATACTTTGCAGACAAAACTAATGCTACAGGCAATGTAGGCCCACTGCTGAATGAGGTGGAGGCCCTGGTGAAAGAAGATACGAAGAAGTCAGCGTTACTGAGTGCCACCTTTCTCTGTCTAAGCTACTGGAGGCTGTTCTCACGTGCCCCAGACCCCTGAGGCCCCAGAGGAAGTTAGAATAAAGGAGAACTTAGCCTTGGTTGCTGAGGGCTGGGTTAGGGATTGATTAAGCAATCTGGACATCCATAAATCCTGATGGGATGCACCTGCAGGTGCTGAGGAAGCTGGAGGAAGTAATTGCTGGCACATTCTCCATCATCTTTGCAACAGGAGAAGTGCCTGAGGACTGAAGGAAAGCAAATGTCACTCCAGCCTTCAAAAAGGGCAAGAAGGAAGACCTCGGTAACTACAGACCAGTCAGCCTCACCTCCATCCCTAGAGAGGTGATGGAACAACTTATCCTCAGCACTGTCTCTATGCCTATCAAGGATAAGAGGGTCATTGGGAGCAGTCAGCATGGTTTTACCAAGAGGCAGTCATGTTTGACCAACCTGATAGCCTTTTG
>NW_010188945.1:0-8221 GCF_000695765.1 Mesitornis unicolor | reverse complement strand
TATTATTATTATTGCTATTGCTGCTATTATTGTTATTGCTCTTATTGTTATTTCTATTATTGCTATTATTATTATTAATTGCTAATATTTTAATGTACAGTTACCGTATCAGGAGCCCCAGCACTCACTAATTAGCCCCCAGAACGCCACGCTCGTTACAAAAACGCTTAATTCGTTCAGTGACGTTGTCTCCTGCAAAAAGGGAGGCAGCCTTTGAAGGCGAAGCTTTTATCCCTCTCAGACACGTCCTGGAGTTATCAACTTCAGCGCCACATCAAGGCCTGCTTTTGTTGGAATAATTTAACACTAATAGCTCGCGAGTGCTGCCACCGCGCGCGGCGCGGAGCTGTCACTGCCTGCGCCGAGACATTTGGTTCAAAGGCAGTGCCAGCGCCCAGCCAACGTCGACTTATTTTTTAGGAAAACTTCTTTTTTTTACCCATTTCTGGAAGGCGATGGCACAGCGCGGATGTGGGACGCGCACAGGCTGCAGTCGTCTCTCGGTTCACACCAGTGACAGCGATGCTGCGTCGCATCACAGATGGAGGAGCTGGACTGATAGGCTGAGCACTCAGATGTGGTAAATAAGGTAAAGAGGAAAAACCCAATGTTGAAATCATTAATGATGGAAAAGCCCTCCAAGATCATCAAGTCCAATGTCACCCCCACGATGGCCATAAACCATGTCCCCAAGTGCCACATCCACACGGTTTTGAACCTCTCCAGGGATGGGGACTCCACCACTGCCCTGGGCAGCGCCTGCCAGTCCTGAGAACCCTTTAAATAAAGACATTTTACCCATATCCAATCTCACCCTCCCCTGGCACAACTTGAGGCCATTTCCTCTCGTCCCATCGCTTGTTTTTTGAGAGCAGAGCCTGACACCCAACGCTACCCCCTCCTTTCAGGAGCTGCAGAGGGGACAAGGTCTCCCCTCAGCTCCTCTTCTCCAGTTGAACCCCCCAATTCAACTGCTTCCCAGCATTCGCCTGCTCCAGACCTCTCCCCAGCTCCCTTGCCCTTCTCTGCCCACGCTCCAGCCCCTCAATGTCCTTTATGGGACCCAAAACTGAGCCCAGGATTTGAGGGGTGGCCTCACCCCCATCTCATCCCCAGTCCCTTCCTGCGTCGCTTGTTGGTTTTGGCACCTGCAGCACAACAGCGCAGCTCCTAGGTGAGCAGTTAAATAATTCAGTGGCGTTTTATTCCACAGTTTAATTATTTTATCATTTATTTATTGGATTAAAGCGAGCTCTTCGGTGTGGCAGGCCATAAATCCCCATTTCCTCCAACCTCCCCCCTCCTTTCCTTGGCTCACAACTTCCCACTCCCACGCTTCCGAGCATTATCTGAGGTGACAAAATCCCACATGAACCCATCTCCCCCACCTATTTCTCTGAATTATTTTGGTTATTTCCCCTTTTCCTTTTCCTTCAGCTGCTGAGCAAGCAGGAAATAAAGAGGCAGGAAAGACCCAGCATCGCAAAACCCCAAAAAACATCGGATGCTGCTTGCAAAGCCGAGCATCCTCCTTGACGTACCACTTTGCCACCCTGTGTAGATAGATTTCTTTACTGTTTTTCTGGAGTTTTTCACCTGAGAAAGGAGCAAAACGTTAATTACCCCCTCCCAACCGTTAATTACCCCCTCCCAGCCCCGGTGCCAGGGCTGGAGGCTGTGCCTGTGCAGTGACTCCCTGTCATGGGTCCCTGGCACCGCGCAAGGGTGGCACCGCCAGACAGCGTCTGCTCAGGAATTATCACACCCACCTCAGCCTTTCCAGGTACAACCGGTAATTTAGCTCTTAGAAAAAAGGGAAAGAAAAAAAAAGAAAACCCCAACCCAACAAAACCCAACTGTGGGAAGGGGAAAATCATCTCGAGCAAGAAATACCGAAAAAAAAAATTAAAAAAAATGTGCAAAACAGAATGAAAATGACACTTCAGCTTTAACATCACATCATTAGCAAGATATTTTATCATGCAATTCATCTGCCTACCTACCTGCTTCCCAAACCACAATGTTCCCCTCAGAGTTCTGTTCCTCTTTTGCAATGAACCATAAATTACATGCTGACAGCTTTAATTTGTGCAAAGTATGCCTGGTTGCTTCTGGCACAAGCAGCCGGCTGCTATAATAAGGTCAATATATATTCATTGTCGCATTGCTTGATGTGCCAGATAACACAAAAATGCAGAAATGTGGTCGTTTCTTTGGGGCTACAAAGTGGGAATGATAGAAAGCGAAGAACGCCGCATCTCATCAGGGCATCGCAAGCAGTTGGCTCATCACTTATGCATGGCATGAGCAATGTTATGATTTAACTAATCATCATCAGTTATTCATCCCATTGCTGTCAGGGGACCACGCAACACTTTCATTTCTTGCCAGTTCTGGATAATTTATGTTCCTCTATCACTCCAGGCTCGGTCGCTTGGTTTGTTTGCTGCCTTTTTTTGGGGGTGTTTTTTCGCCTTGTGGTTGACCATCGCAGGTAAACGCCAGCGTTTCCTCCAGAGCGGGAGGTGTTGATGTGTGATGAAGCCTCCAAAACGCTGCCCGTGGAGGAAGAAGAGGAGAAGATCTGCCCTCATTGAGTGAACCCAAGCCCCCGTGGCACAGGGAGAAACTTCTCGGCGCTTTGGGGAGCCACCCCAATGAGGCTGATGCTGTTTGGACCCTGAGCATCCCCTCCCATCGCCGCCCGCTCCTCGATAGGATGGGGATGGTGAGGGCAGCCCTGCAGAGATGCTTTCACAGCAAGAACTCGTATCCCTCCAAAACCTCGGGAACTGGGGAAACCAGGTATCACCCCCTGGTCCAAGAGACCCCTGCACCCCTCTCACGCTGCCCAAAAGGGGTTTGTTTTTGCCTTTTCTGATGCTATTTCAAGCCAATTCACCAAAAAGCAGGAGCTGAAGCTCAGGGAGCCCAGAGTCGCTGAGGTCCTGCAGGTGGCCAGGCAAGTGAACATTGGATCTTCTCACTTTAAACCTTGCTTTTTTGGGGAAATTAAGGATGCAGAGAAGGTGCAGCAGCCCCCAGAGATGGGGTTCATCACTTGAGCATCTCGGCAGCTGCCGGGTGTCATTATTTCCGTGTGTAAATGCACACCGAAACACAAATGTCACCGCTGCGCTCACCGATGTTCTCGTCGCACTCATATTAGAGGAGGTAGATTAGACGGCTTTTCCCTGAGATCATGAGTATTTAAAAAGCAATAAGGCTTAATGCCTGGTTTTCTTACTTCGTAAGGTGGTTGGGGATGATAAATGATAGGCAATTTCATGGCTGGATTTTCAATTTCCCAAAATATTAGTGCTGTTCTCCACTTCCAAGATCTCCCTTTTTGGCAGTCTCCTGCATCGCCTCCTTCTTCTCCATTTCCAAATTCATTTTTGGGTCAGACATCCATTTCCCAGGCCTGCCAAAGGTCTCAGGGAGCCCATCAGCAACACTCAGCCCCATCCGTGTCCTGTCGGAAGAGAGTTCACAAAGCTGAAGAGTCTCATTTTCACATTTTTTAAAACGGAATTTTTTTTTCTCTTGTTTTGAAATACCTCTAGATGTAATTTGAAAGGAAATAAAGAAACCCCGACAAAGTGAAACATGCCTATTTCAGAGAGATCAAATGTGTCTGTTTCAGCAGAGGAAAAGGAGTTGCACTCCAGACTCAGTTTTGATGGCTTTTTCTGCTGAAATGAAGATGAGAAGAAAACCAGCCGTGTCTTCAGGCTGGTGATAATGACTTCCTGACCCCAAAGCACGAAAAAACCAACCAACAAGAAAATCCAGCATCCTCTGGCTTGTCCTCACAAGGCCTTTTTGAGAATCCAAGCCCTGTCACAGTGCAGGAGATGCCACCCAAAGGCCAGCGCTGTGCAAGGAAGGTGGCATCAGGACCGTCCTGCAACCATGAGCCCTGGCACTCAGCCACCCATTGCTTTCCATCAGAGTGAGGGTGCAGGCTGCGCTGAAAGTAAAGCCCCAAAAATCTGGTACCCAGACAACCTGGATCCCAGAAAACCTGGTACCAGAGAATCTGGTACCCAAACAATTTGGTACTCAGAAAATCTGCATTCCAGAAAATCTGGTACCCAAACAATTTGGTACCAAGAAAATCTGGTACCCAGAAAACCTAGAACCCAGAAAACCTGGTACCCAGGCAATTTGGTACCCAGAAAATCTGGTACTGAAACAACTTGGTACCCAGGCAATTTGGTATCCAGAAAATCTGGATCCCAGGCAATTTGGTACCCAGGCAATTTGGTATCCAGAAAATCTGGACCCCAGACAATTTGGTACCCTGAGAACCAGGATCCCTGAAAACCTGGTACCCAAACAATTTGGTACCAAGAAAATCTGGTACCCAGAAAACCTGGATCCCAGATAACCTGGTACCCAGAAAATCTGGTACCGAAACAACTTGGTACCAAGAAAATCTGGTACCCAGATAACCTGGCACCCAGATAATTTGGTATCCAAAAAACCTGGCACCCAAACAATCAGGTACCCAGAAAACCTGGCACCCAGCGCGATGTGGCTGAAATCCATTAAAGCACAGTGGCTCTGGCTCTGCTCTCAGGCAATGTGCGATGGTACCACCGCTCTGCTGCCATACTTAGATAATCTATCAAAGCCCATCACTCTGATTGCGCTCTAATACAATATATCAAAACGCCGTTGTTCTGGTGATGCACTATTATAATACATCAAAGCGCCGGGCGCCTGCTGATGTGCCATTACCGACCATCAAACTCCTGTCAATCCCGCACCGCGCTGGCACACCACGGCCACTCAAGAAGACGGTAATAAAATTAAGCGTATTCTTTAAAATTTATCTCTCTATCCATCTGCAGAGAGAGATTGATTTAGCAGAGGTTGGGAACTGCATATATATCCCATAAGGTTAGGGCTGACTGATAAGGCTTCACATGCTTTAGAGCTTTTAAAATGCAAAAGGGAGCTTAATTTGGTTATTGAGCTTGTGGGTCTCCAATGCCAGCCAGAAGGGAAAGATAAACCCCAAATTTTCCTCTGCTTTGCAGCCTTGAATATTGCAGAGCACCCAGCGTGGTCCATGGCTGCAGGAGATGCTCAGGGTGCTGCTGCAGGCGCAGGGGAGCCAAGAGCCCATCAGGCTTTTACAGATGAGAGGTTCTGGGCCTTTTCCAGCAGCCTGAGTGCATTTCTGCTTCTCTATATTTTCCTGAAAAACACCATCTCTCACAAATTGCTCTGGGGTTATTTTTCCCCCTCGGATGCTGATAGCAGCTCGCTGGGAGGAATCCACCCCCAAGCATTGGCACCAGGCAGCGTCCCTGCCCATTCCCACCTGTACAAGGACAGGCACCACTGAAAATACACCCGCAAAGGCTAACGAGCAATTAAAAACCAGAGGAAGAAAGGGAAGCGCTGCTTGTACAAGGTTTTTATCGGCACTGGGCTGAGAACCCAGTGCTTTCCACAGAAAGGAAGGGGGATAAGTACACATCACAGGTATTTTTATGGCACAGGAATAAAGGCAGATATCGGTGCACGCCGGGTGACGCAGCAGCGTTACCTTTGGCTCTGGATGTCAGAAATGTGGCCTTGGATAAACTGAGTCACGAGGCCAGACTGAGGTTGGGACACTGGACCAGGGCTGGGATACTGGACTGGAGCCGTGGCAATGGGACATGCCAGGGTTTACAGCAGCAGAGCAGCTGGTGATGTGAAGACCCCGGCCCTGGTGGGGCTGGGACCAGGACCCCCGTGCCACCAGGACCCCAGTGCCACTGGGATCCCCTCATTCCACCAGGATTCCCATACCACTGGGACCCCTATGTCACTGGGAACCCCGTGTGAGCAGGACCCCATTACCACTAGGACCCCATTACCACCAGGACCCCTATGTCACTGGGACTCCAGCTCCACTGGGATCCTCTCGTATTACCAGGATCCCAGTACCACCAGGACCCCCATGCCACTGGGACGCCCCTGTGTCACCAGGACAACCCCGTGCCACCAGGAACCCCATGTGACCAGAACCCCAATGCCACCAGGACTCCTATATCACCAGGACCAACCCCCATGCCACCAGGACCCCAGTACTACCAGTACCTCAATGCTACTGGGACCTCCATGGCACCAGGACCCCAATGGCATCAGGACCCCAATAGCACCGGGACCCCCTTGTACCACCAGGACCCCTCCCCCCATGCCACTGAAGCTGGCACCGTGCCCTCCCTTTTGGGCAAAGGGCCATGCCCCAGCACAGCTCTTCCCACCCTGGCTGTTTAATCTGGCTCCAGAGCAAACCCCAGGGTGGTTAACAACATCGACGCGGGTTTCCAGCTCCCACCCTGTAATTAGCGCTGCCTGGAGGTGCTGCTCTAATGAGGGCCGGAGGAATTTCCCCGGGTGCTGAGCAGGGAGGCCTGGCAGAGAGAAGTTGCCTTGGCACAGGGAATCCTCTATAACCTCCAAAAAAATTCATATAAAAACCCTCCCTTATGGCAGCGGAGCTTGGCTTTGAGGGAGGCTGCAGCTGCTCTGGGGTGCGATGGGGTGGGATGGGAGAAGCAGGGGATGGGAGGAAGAGGCAGCTGGGGATGGGAGGTGTTTGCTGGGGACCGATAAGCACCATGAGGCAGCCTGGGGTCACCCTGCCCTGCTCTGGGTGCTCCTCAGACCCCTCCATCCGCAGCCCCATCCATCTGCAGAGATAAACATGCTCAGAGACTGAAACTCCTATGGGAGGAGCAGCTGGGGGGTGGTTGGAGCTGAGCCGGCACCTCCAGCAGAACACAAAAAGCTGTTTTTCCACCCCGACCCTGGCCTTTAACCCCTGCACTGCTGCATTGCCGTCTTCATGTGCAGTTTCTCCCTCTCTCTTGGTTATCAGCCCTTCCTTCACTCCATATTGGCCCTCCTGCCCTGACCTTGGCTACCATTTCCCCTGCCCACCTTTCCAGTCTGACCAGTGCCCCATGTCCATACTGGTGGGTATGACCCCACAGAACCCTCTCCCACCCCCCATAGGCACCTACCACCCATCCGTGCCCATCAAAGGCAATGGATTCTGCCACAAGAGACCCAGTGCCCCTGTCCCCATGATGATATTTATTCCTGTCACCCCTTACTCCTATGCATTCCCGCAGGGAAAACCTCCGCCTTTCATCTTCCACTCAAACTGGTTGCACTGGGAGGACTGGAAAACGCTTTCCCAGTTGCAGGGTCCGCAACCCCAGCATCTCCCTACATCTCCAGCAGCATTTCGGGTGGCGCAGGGGGAAGAGCAAAGAAAATGAGAAAAGGCGATAAGAGGCGCACGTTTTAACCTGTCCACGAGAGACCAGATCCTGCGATACGTTGCTCAAGAGTGAGTGTAAAGATTGGTGTTTAATTAAAAGCAAAATACTCATTAAGGAGCGATGCGAGGGCTGGGAGCTACCCCAACACCGCAGCTCCCGATGTGGGGTACCATGGTGGGACGGGGGCAACCGGAGCCCCTCGCCTTGAGAAAACATCGCATTTTGAAAGAGGTTTTTTTGGCCGCTCGCTGTTTATGTGAGCGTATCTTCGGGGTGGTTAATCAGCCCCGCGTTTACTTTCGGAGCCACTGTACAAACACGGCGCTGTGGGTAAATTAAACAAACAGCGGTTATAAAGTCGACATAATCAGCTTAGGCTCAAAGGATAATTACCAGAGTCAAAATCGACGGTATCGTAAAGATAGGCGGCCAAGGACTGGCTCCAGCAGATGACAGGAATATAAGTTAGCTTTGAAAGATAACCTCGTGAGCTGCAATTAACTGGCGGGCTTTGACAGTTACCGAAACCCTCCATGAAAATAGCCCAAGGAAAACAAATAGGAGGCGGCCTGGCACTCCTGGAGAAATTTCAACCTAAACACGCAAATTAAAAGCACCTCGAGAGGGCAGGGTGGGATTTAATAACATAATGTCTCCCATTCACTTGAAAGTAATTGATGCGCAATAAAAACCCCCTTTTTCTGGCGGCGGGAAAACCCGCGGAAACCCAACCCTTTGCATGGGGCGCTCGGGGCTTTGGGGTTTATTTTGTTGGGTTTTTTTTTTTTTAAAAGCGATTTATTTGGTGGGGTTTTTTTTTTTTAAAAGCGATGACCTGACAGCAAAAAGCCTGAGGGGAAAGGGCTGATTTGGAGAGGTTGTTAACAAAAAGCGGCTGAGCCAGCCCGGCCCACGCACAGCGGCAA
>NW_010188944.1:0-5758 GCF_000695765.1 Mesitornis unicolor | reverse complement strand
GCTGTCACCAAGAGAGGCTTCTAAGAACGCAGGACCCCCCCCCAAATTTCACTTCTCTGTGTGTATTAAAGTACTGAACTTTGCTAGACTTAGAGCTCTTTTGTTTTTTTCAAGTAGAGGAAATAAAATAAATTCAAAAACTGTGTTTAAGAGTAGTCAGGACCAGCCTGTCTCGTATTTATCAGGAGGTAAAGACAGGGCTGTGCAGGGGCCAGGTGCTGGGTTTTTTTGTGTTTGCAATAAATGGCAAACAAGAGGGTACGGAGCCAGCACATTCACCTCTGCACACAGGGATTAATCATTGGCTCTGGGAGCGCCGGTGGCTCCTCTGCACGGGATGCAGCCCACGTTGCTGTCCCCATCGCCAGCATCCAGGGGTCCCCAGCATCCAGGGGTCCCCAGCATCCAGGGGTCCCTACCAGCACCCCTGAGGAGCAGCTTGCTTTTAGGGGTTAGTCACAATATGGTCTGTTAGGATTTTATTAGAGATGGGGGGGAATAAAAGTCTGAGGAAGTGCCAAATAGGAAATCCCTGAGACAGTAAATAATTGATCTGGTTATGTGGGATATGTCTTGTGGGACAGCCTCTGGTAGAGCAGATCCAGACACAGGATCCCAGTAAAAGTGATGGCAATGCCCGAGGAGTGTTCCTGGAGGGCACAAGGTTTGGGTGCATTTACTGAGCCTTTGGAAGAGCAACGCTCCCAGGGATGCTCAGCTTCACAAGTGATGCTCTGACTGCTCCAAGGCTCCTCGAGCACCGTTGCCTCCAAATACAGCTCCGGTGTTTGGTTTTGTCTCCTGAATCTGCAAATTCGAATCTCAGGTCTTGCAGAGGCAGCTCTCCTGCTCGCGTTTTGTGTCTTTTGAGAGCTAATTTGAATTGCAGTTCTTCCTGATGGAGGTCATACAGCATCATTTGTTTGACTTCCCGACTTCATATTTCAGCTTCCAGGGGCATTTGCTTCTTGCTCCAAAGACGAAGGTAAAATTAGACCAAATAGTAATTTAATTGGAATGTTTTAAGAAGTCTCAGATTTGCTCTATGTTTTTTTTAAATGTAGTGTTTGTTATGTCTGTAGATGCAGTACAGCTTTTACAAAACCACCGTGTTTTCCATGTCGTCCAAATAATCCAGCGTGAAACTCTGTTTACCGCCCCAACATCCTGGGCTGGGCTGTGGTTTTCAGTTCCTAACAACTGAAACCCAGACCTGGAATAAATAAATAAATATAGAAGTAAATAAATATAAAAGGAAAACTTCCTAGAAATCCTGTCCTAATTGCCTTTAACCTCCGTGATGGGAAAGCACAGGAGAAAGCAGAGCGCGGGGAGATAAGCCCTGTGCTAACAGACAGGGGGTAAACAGGGATCCTGGATCCACTGCCCCTGGAGCATGCAAATATTTAATTCTCTCAAAAAAACAAACAGTGAAGGGAACAGAGTAGTAGAACCCTTTATTAACTCCAGCTGCCCAAACCAGGAAGCGATGTCCAAGGGGAAAAGAGCTCTGTGCATTTGAGGTTGCTTTGATTTTTGGTTTCAGCCATTTTAAAGGGATTAAAACACAAAAACATGCTCTGAGGTTCCCTCCCCTGTTTCAGTTCTGGGAAGGCTGTGAAATCAGTCCCTCTGCAATCGCTGTTGTTCTCGCACAGGATATTTGCTGCTTGGCCACATGATCAAAGTTGGAGCTGAAATAAATATTCCCTATAAAAACATCCCCTGATAAGTACTCCCTGCTTGGTATTTAGGGGGATATAAAGAAACACGCTGGTATTTTCTTAACGCTGCCCTGCTCTAGCTGTACCGGAGCTATAATTCATTACATTAGTATTTGGGTGAAAATAAGACAAATTGGTCTCTTACCAGGCTGCTTAAGGGAGACATTGGCAGTGTCTATTTTGGGTTACTTTTAGGATCCAACCACCTCCCTGCAGACAATGTGGGGACAAGCCATGTGTGTAATGTGGATGATTTGGGGGTCTGCTTACAATATCCAGAGCAGATCCAGCCTGACTTTTCTCTTGTTATTTTTCTGTGGATGAAGAATCCAGCTACACCCAGTTAATTTTACATGGATGAAGAATCCAGCTATACCCAGTTGAACGCCTCTTTCTACAAAGCCTCCTACAAAGGGTGAAGGCCAAATCTGTGCACATGGAAGAGGCAGCTGAGTCCAACCCAGCCCTGTTCCCTTGCGTGATCTTGGACTATTTCCTTCAAACTCCTCCTTGGTTGTCCAAATTGCAAAATGCTCTTAACCACTGTGGTGTTTACCCAAGTAAATATATTAACTCCCAGTCATCTGTTTAATTCTAAATGATATTCTTTCCTTTCTCATCCTAGCTGGGAAAATGCAGGGGATATTCAAGAAAGCCTCCAAAATATTTCAGCAAACCCGTGCTCTCCTATGGAAAAATATTCTTCTGGTGTGGAGGAGGAAGGCAGAAAGTTTTCAGGCAAGTATTGGTTCTTCCGTAGGGAAATTAGGATTTCCACTATGAAGTATTTTTGCATTGCATTGTTTTTATACCAGGTGATGGATGAGAAGCCTCAGCTGGTGATGTGGTTCTCTGGAAAATGTCAGTAGTTACACTTTATCCCATGACTCTACAATATCACAACACAATAAAGGCTTGTTACGAAGCTGGCTTGTTGCTTTTGGTTGTTGATCCCATTTTTGCACAGTGCAGAACACAATGTCCAATTCACAATTACGGGTATAAAATCATCAGCAGACCTCGTTGGCTCTGGTACTAAGAAAACATGTTTTTCACTTGGACTATTCCTCGTGATTTCAGATTATTACACCTGTGAAACAGCTCCTCCTCATCTACAGAAAGAGGGAATTTGTGGCTGAAGGGGCCAGGCTGTGCAGCCGGATCAACGCTGGATGGAAAGTTCCTTAATTATGGACCATTCTTAAAGGACCTTAAAGTGTTTTAAGGACCTTTCCATCCCACCCAACCTCCACTGTGCTGCCACTCACCTTTACGTTTCCTCCCTTTCATCTAGGAATGGATCACATCGGTGGTGTTTCTCATGATAATACTCGTAACGGCAAATATGGCATTTAACCGCCCGCGGCAAGAGATCCCTTACAACTTCCTGGGGCGACTGGATGACCCTGCCTTCAACGTCACGGGATCTACGCTCATGTACACGCCTGTGACAAACACCACCAGGCAGATAATGAGCAAAGTGGCTTCGGATTCTGCAATGACGGGTAACGCCGCTCTTAAATCCTCGTAGCTGCAGGGAATCCACCCCAAAACTGTGGGGGTATTGGTCCTCGTTGTGGTGGAGGGAGAAAAGGATTTGGACAATACAATTTTTGAGGGTACAAATTGTGGCTGGTGCACGTTTTCATGTTGTTACATGAGTAATCTAAGTTGCAGCAGTTATGGTATATTATTATTATTATTATTATTATCATCATCATCATCATCATCATCATCATTATCATTATATTTAATTATTGTAATATCATAGTCACAATTGTTGCTTATTATTATTTATTATTATTATTACAGGAATAATAATCGAAGAGGTGGAAAATGAGAAGAAGCTGGAAACAAGAGGAATTTTTGAGGACGACGTCATCGGGGTTGTTTTTAAGGATGACTTCTCCTACAGTCTCAGATTTCAAGTCTACAGTGTGATACCTCCAAATGACGCCTTTGCACACATTGGTAACAAAATAAATCAATCCAGAGAACTTGATTTTACATTAAAAGAGTCTTAGATGGGTCTCTGTGCTGCCATGGCACTAAGAAGGGATCAAGGCTGCCTGTACTAAACGCTTCAAGAATGATATTAATTAGAATTTGAAGCTTCGTTCACTTAAAAGGAAACGAATGTCAGGGAAAAATAATTAACATACACACATTATCCACAGTCCTTCTTGTCCCTCTCCTTTCTATTTCTTGCCATGTCATGTCATGCTCTGATGATGAGCATCATGTGTACACTAGTGCACTTCTAACATATAGTGCATGGACGTGTATTTAATACAACAAAACATAAGCCTGCACACACACATTTGTCCAAGTTACTACTTCTTTGCCCAAATGCAGCCCTATTTTCTGACTAAAAGTAGTGAACTATCAGAATCAAAAAATAAGCTTATTATTAGATAAAAATCAAGTTCATCAACTCGTGGGCTCCAACTGGGACACCCACGCTCTGGATTTCCTAGAGGTCCTCTTCTGCCCTTGGCATTGGGCATGGTTACGGTCGCTGTACTTGGGGGACTGCCAAAATAGGGGAGCTGAGCGTGGCCAGTTCTTCTGCTCCATGACAACAGGGTTGGTGCAATGTCAAGTGGCCCATGGAGCCAAAGCTATCAAGTCTCAATACCACGTTATATTTATGGAGAAAAATAGGTACTCCAGGAAAAAGGCTGAGAGAAACTAAATCGTGATTTCCTGACTCTCAGGTCAAATACATTTTCAACCCCTGACATATATATAAGCATGTATATAAACACTTAAAATATGGAAATATAGAGATCAAGTTCTTTGTGGTTTGGTTTTTGCTTTCCCACAGATACTTGCTTCAATTTTTCCGCGAGTTACTGCAAAGTCCCTTCGTACTGGTATGCGGGTTTCCTATCACTGCAGTCCAGCATAGATGCTGCAGTCATAGAAGTAAGTATGGTCATGATGGAAAATGCGTTTTCTGTCCTTTCTTGAGTTATCTGTAAAGCTTTTTTTAAAAATTAACTCAAAAGCCACCTCCCAAAACAACTAAACAACCCAGGTCATTTTCTATGATCAACTTTTAAATTCATAGTGTGATTTGAAAGTTAGAAAAATGCTCGATCATCTTGGCAAATTGAGTTTTTCTTTTGAGTGCAAGAGATTTCCTGTCTTAAGTTGAAAATGAGCAGTCAAATCCTACCCATGGAATAACACCGGGCTGTGGCTGACTTCAAGGCAGACAGCCCATTTGTGTCCATGAGTTGCCATCATTTCTTTTTCTCTTTCTCTTTCCTTTTTTATTTGCAAGTCTAGAGGGAAAATCAAAGTAAAATTAATGGCAATGCTATTGCCCAAACTTTTGTCTTGTCGTTGTAGTTGTATTGTATCAGATTGGTCCATTTAGAAAAATAGAAGTGAAATATTCAATATGGACCAAACTGTATTGTTCGGTGATGAATTCTCCTGCAGCTAAAAATTCATCAGCTTCAAATACAATATTTACAGAGCAGTAAAGTCTCTGTGCGTCAGTAATTTCTGTACTACTTCTATTATATTTCTATTCCATCTGTTTTTTAGGCCATGCTTGCACTCATGGCAGCCTCAGTGTTTATTACATTGCAGTACAAAAAGATATTAAATATTAAGGTTATTTGCCACTTATAAATTGAACATTCTTATTGGCAAACTAATAATTTTAATGCTTATGAAAATCTGTTTGTTTTGGTGTTTCATTACGGAAAATCAAATTAATGGCTACTTTCTTTTCTTCAGATGAAAACCAATCATTCTGTCTGGAAAGAGATGAAGTCGCTTAGCGGTGTTCGTCTGAAAACACCTGCGATCAAACCTGTGTATAAACTGAATTACTTTTGGTTCGTTATTTACATGGCATTGTGCTTTGCCCCCTATATGTACTTCCTATCAGTGAAAGTTATAAGAGAGAAAAAGAAGCTGAAGGTGTTGATGAGAGCAATGGGTTTGCAAGATATCGCGTTCTGGTAAGTGTCATAGAAATAAAGTGTTTAATTATAATATCTTGTATAATACATAAT